>NW_027255896.1:6064510-6364510 GCF_043229965.1 Drosophila suzukii | reverse complement strand
GACAAATATCCTCCCCATGGAACCGTCAGAAAGCATCACAAACCCACATGAGCTGGACGAAACCGTATACAAATTCACAGAGGCATGCAACACTGCCTTCAAAGTGGCATGCCCCACAGAGAAACCAAGAGGAAGGAAAAAACCCCCCTGGTGGACTCAACAACTATCTATCCTCAGAACCAACTGCAGATGCCTGTTTAACAGAGCAAAGGCGGGAAATGAGGACACCAATTGGCTGAACTACAAGTTTGAACTAGCCTCTTACAAAAAGGCCATTAGAAGAGCAAAACGAACGGCATGGCAGACCTTCTGCTCTGACATAGAAAAAACAACTGATGCCGCAGGCTCAGGAAAATACTCTCTAAGACAGCCGCGCCTTTGGGCTATCTTCAAAAAGCAGATGGATCATGGTCAGACTCCAGTAAAGAGTCCTTGGACCTGCTCCTAGACGCTCACTTCCCGGGGAGCCAACAAGCAGGTCATCCACCTGAAAGAGGAACAGGAGAGGGAATCGAAATAGATCCACTCCTATCAGACCGCAACATGAAATGGTCCATTCATAGTTTCAAACCATACAAATCGCCGGGACCGGACGGGATAACACCGGCTCACATCCAGAAAGCAGGACAAATAGCCATAAACTGGTTGAAAAAAATCTTCCAATCCATCCTGGCGGTAGGATAACTACCAACACCATGGCAAGAAACAAAGGTGGTTTTCATTCCCAAAGCAGGGAAGGCCACTCACACCACAGCAAAGGATTTTAGGCCAATAAGCCTAACATCATTCCTGCTTAAGAGCTTTGAAGGAATGATAAGCCTACACATAAGGGCCACCGTAGACCCGACACAAATATCAGAAGCACAACACGCTTACACCAAAGGTAAGTCAACCGAATCGGCGCTACACTTGGTGGTAAACAGCATCGAGAAATCACTGAACATCGAGGAATACACACTGATCGCCTTCCTGGATATAGAGGGAGCCTTCAATAACGTGCTTCCCACCGCTATAACAGAATCTCTCACAGAACTAGGGGTTGAGCCGCCAATGGTGAGGCTAATCCATAAATTGCTGATAAGCAGAATGGTCACAGCCACACTAGGGACCTCAACCCAGACTAGACTAGTGAACAGAGGCACCCCGCAAGGAGGTGTACTATCACCCCTCTTGTGGAATATCGCAGTAAATAAACTACTGCGGATTCTGGAGGGAGGAGGTTGTAAGTACGTGGCATACGCAGACGACATCGCCATCATCTTTAATGGAAAATATCCACAAACACTTTGCGATCTTATGACCGCTAAACTTAAAATGCTATCGGCATGGACGATAGCGAACGGACTCGGGGTAAATCCCTCGAAAACAGAACTTGTTCTATTTACGAATAGGTACAAAATTCCTCAACTTAACCCACCCATTTTAAACAATTGTAATCTCTCCTTTAGCGATCAAGCCAGGTACTTGGGGTTAGTACTAGATAAACGCCTCAAATGGGGCTTAAACAACCAAGAGAGAACCAAAAAAGCGACCATTGCACTTTACTCCTGTAAAAAAGCAATCGGGCTAAGATGGGGCATGTCCCCAAGAATAGTTAACTGGATATACACAGCGGTAGTCAAGCCAATCCTACTGTACGGAGTGGCTCTGTGGTGGACCGCCTTACACAAACAATGCATACTGACTCCTCTAAACAAAGTACAGCGAATGGCGGCTTTGTGTATTAGTGGAGCCCTTCGAACCACCCCGAATGAAGCGCTGAATGCGATCTTGAACCTCCCTAGCCTCGACTTAGCAGGCATGGAAAGGGCCAAATCGGCAGCTATTCGACTGTGGGACACAGGGCAGTGGAAAGCCCAATTATATGGCCATGCTAAAATTCTCCAGCATGATAAGTCGATTCCGAAAATCACGAATCTATGCAAATCTATTGAATATAGTCACACACCCTTTGAGGCCCTGATTCCTGATAGAGAGGAATGGGAACAGGGCCGACCGGGCACGACGGACGCAATCTGTTTCTATACAGATGGCTCCAGCGGGCCACCCGCTGGTGCAAAATATACATACGCAGAAAGGCGGACTGCCGCCCAGACTCTGCGCTCACACACCAGGAGCACCGTTGCCACGCCTTCGCCTGAATGGCTAAAGAAGGTAGAGTGGGCAAGGAAGGTGCTCCCAAACTACGGGCAGGAAAAGCCCACTCAAGAGGCGACTCAGGCGAAAAGGCAGCGATCCCTCGAACTACCCGGGCCATCGGCGAAGAGATCAAAGATCCAGCCATCGGTCTCTTTCGCCGAAATCACGAAGAATCGTGTATTACTTGGCCTGATTGACAGGGGAAATCCGGAGGGCAGGATCCCCAGAAACAAGTGGAAGGCAGTGGAGTCCCACCTTTCCCTCATTTGCCTGCGCATGGTACGAGAGAAGCCAGGCACCTCGCCCTGCTGCATGGACGCGGGCTGGTACCAGGGCAGCGTCAAGGTGGTAGCATGCGACAGTCAGCGGTCGGCTGAGATGTACAAAGAGGCGACAAGCAAGCTCGGCGAGGTTTACGAAGGGGCGAACATCGTTGCGCTTGACTGGTGCGATGTCCCCAATAGACCCCGAGCCAGGATCTGGCTTCCAAGGAACAAGGAGTCAGTAGCTCCGATCGAGACTGCTCGTGGAGTGCTGAACTTCGGGTTCAGTGCGATACACATCAAAGTGTATAAGGGCGACTCCAACGCCGCTAGCAGCTCTGCCGGCAACCCAGCCGAGCAGGTGCTTGCTGAGGAGTTGGAGGCACCTGGCGGGCCGGAGGAGGGCTACTCTACCGATTCGTCGCTAAGCAGAGAGATGCGTGCGCTCGGACCGGCAATCGAGGACGTGGACCTCAGCGACACAGAGGAGGCCGACGTCACTGTGGTGGAGGTTGAAGCTGTAGATGTCACTAAGACTTCTACAAATAAACCTTCACCACAGTAAAGCAGCGTCTGCTGCACTTCTGCTTCGCCTGACAGAAGGCGGAGCCGACCTAGTCCTCGTACAGGAACCTTGGGTGGTAGGAGGCAAGGTTGCTGGACTAGGAACAAAGGAATACAAGCTTATGCTTGACCCCAAAGAAGGTAAAATTCGAACCTGCATATTAGCCAAAAGGCATCTTAGTATATTTCTACTTCGCAATTACAGCAACGGAGACAACACCGCAGTAAGCCTGGAGCTGCAGAGTGGCTCTATAAGGGTTCTATCGGCCTATTTGGCCTTTGAGAAGGAAAACCCCCCAGATGCGCTGGTCAGAGAACTAGCAGAGGAATGCGAAAAGCTCAAGTACGGATTGGTAATAGGCTGTGACGCCAACGCCCATCACACCCAGTGGGGTTGCCCAACCAACAACGACAGAGGTGAGTCTCTTTTTGAATTTATTCTAAATTCGAACCTATTCTTATGCAATAGGGGCAATGCCCCTACTTTCATAACTAAAGCTTGCCAAACGATCATAGATCTAACGTTGGTATCAGATTCACTCGTAGGCGCAGTCAAAAACTGGGCAGTCTCTGACGAGCACTCCTTCTCGGACCATAGATTCATAGAAACCGTATTGTCCCTTGATTCGCCCTTGCCGGTCAGCTTCGCCAACCCCAGACGAGCAGACTGGCACAGGTACAAAGAAGTTCTGACAAATATCCTCCCCATGGAACCGTCAGAAAGCATCACAAACCCACATGAGCTGGACGGAACCGTATACAAATTCACAGAGGCATGCAACACTGCCTTCAAAGTGGCATGCCTCACAGAGAAACCAAGAGGAAGGAAAAAACCCCCCTGGTGGACTCAACAACTATCTATCCTCAGAACCAACTGCAGATGCCTGTTTAACAGAGCAAAGGCGGGAAATGAGGACACCAATTGGCTGAACTACAAGTTTGAACTAGCCTCTTACAAAAAGGCCATTAGAAGAGCAAAACGAACGGCATGGCAGACCTTCTGCTCTGACATAGAAAAAACAACTGATGCCGCAAGGCTCAGGAAAATACTCTCTAAGCCAGCCGCGCCTTTGGGCTATCTTCAAAAAGCAGATGGATCATGGTCAGACTCCAGTAAAGAGTCCTTGGACCTGCTCCTAGACGCTCACTTCCCGGGGAGCCAACAAGCAGGTCATCCACCTGAAAGAGGAACAGGAGAGGGAATCGAAATAGATCCACTCCTATCAGACCGCAACATGAAATGGTCCATTCATAGTTTCAAACCATACAAATCGCCGGGACCGGACGGGATAACACCGGCTCACATCCAGAAAGCAGGACAAATAGCCATAAACTGGTTGAAAAAAATCTTCCAATCCATCCTGGCGGTAGGATAACTACCAACAGCATGGCAAGAAACAAAGGTGGTTTTCATTCCCAAAGCAGGGAAGGCCACTCACACCACAGCAAAGGATTTTAGGCCAATAAGCCTAACATCATTCCTGCTTAAGAGCTTTGAAGGAATGATAAGCCTACACATAAGGGCCACCGTAGACCCGACACAAATATCAGAAGCACAACACGCTTACACCAAAGGTAAGTCAACCGAATCGGCGCTACACTTGGTGGTAAACGGCATCGAGAAATCACTCAACATCGAGGAATACACACTGATCGCCTTCCTGGATATAGAGGGAGCCTTCAATAACGTGCTTCCCACCGCTATAACAGAATCTCTCACAGAACTAGGGGTTGAGCCGCCAATGGTGAGGCTAATCCATAAATTGCTGATAAGCAGAATGGTCACAGCCACACTAGGGACCTCAACCCAGACTAGACTAGTGAACAGAGGCACCCCGCAAGGAGGTGTACTATCACCCCTCTTGTGGAATATCGCAGTAAATAAACTACTGCGGATTCTGGAGGGAGGAGGTTGTAAGGTCGTGGCATACGCAGACGACGTCGCCATCATCTTTAATGGAAAATATCCACAAACACTTTGCGATCTTATGACCGCTAAACTTAAAATGCTATCGGAGTGGACGATAGCGAACGGACTCGGGGTAAATCCTTCGAAAACAGAACTTGTTCTTTTTACGAATAGGTACAAAATTCCTCAACTTAACCCACCCATTTTAAACAATTGTAATCTCTCCTTTAGCGATCACGCCAGGTACTTGGGGTTAGTACTAGATAAACGCCTCAAATGGGGCTTAAACAACCAAGAGAGAACCAAAAAAGCGACCATTGCACTTTACTCCTGTAAAAAAGCAATCGGGCTAAGATGGGGCATGTCCCCAAGAATAGTTAACTGGATATACACAGCGGTAGTCAAGCCAATCCTACTGTACGGAGTGGCTCTGTGGTGGACCGCCTTACACAAACAATGCATACTGACTCCTCTAAACAAAGTACAGCGAATGGCGGCTTTGTGTATTAGTGGAGCCCTTTGAACCACCCCGAATGAAGCGCTGAATGCGATCTTGAACCTCCCTAGCCTCGACTTAGCAGGCATGGAAAGGGCCAAATCGGCAGCTATTCGACTGTGGGACACAGGGCAGTGGAAAGCCCAATTATATGGCCATGCTAAAATTCTCCAGCATGATAAGTCGATTCCGAAAATCACGAATCTATGCAAATCTATTGAATATAGTCACACACCCTTTGAGGCCCTGATTCCTGATAGAGAGGAATGGGAACAGGGCCGACCGGGCACGACGGACGCAATCTGTTTCTATACAGATGGCTCCAAATTAGAAGGACAAGTCGGCGGAGGTGTATACTCCGAACAATTAGATATCAAGAAGTCACTCAGGCTCCCGAACCACTGTAGCGTCTTTCAGGCGGAGGTCCACGCTATAAAAGAAGCACTAACCTGTTTAAGGAACCTTAGCCTCCAGAGAGGACACCTAAACATATATAGTGACAGCCAAGCGGCTATTAAGTCGATCTACTCGACAAACACCAACTCTCGTACAATAGCAGACTGTCGCAGATCTCTCCACGAGATGGCAAATCAGTTTACTATCAGCCTAATATGGGCTCCGGGTCACCGGGACATCGTAGGCAACTGCATAGCGGACGAATTAGCCAGGCAGGGCACCACCAAGCCTCTCCTACCAGGAGAGGAAAATGTCGGTATGCCCATGGCTACTTGCAAGCTAATCATAAAAAACCACTTCAACACACTACCCAACACCCATTGGCAAAACGCACCACAGTGTCGCATCTCTCACCAGACATGGCCTGTGATACACAACAAGAAAACCTCGGAGTTACTCAAGCTCAGCCGCACAGAGTGTGGCATGTTGATCCGAGCTCTTACAGGCCATTGGCTTGTTGGCGCGCATGCCAGCAGGCTAAAAGCCCCACAAAATAATTTCTGCAGAAGCTGTAGGGATGAGGAATAAGTGGAAACGGTAGAACACCTTCTCTGCTTCTGCCCAGCCCTATGCAGACTCAGACTGAAACACTTAGGAAGCCCCTTCATCGACGATCTTTCCGAAATATCGGAGATTAATCTCAAAAGCATAAGTGCATTTATTAAATCTTCCGGGTGGAAGACATGCTGATCAGCTTAACACAAGCTGAAACTACTAGAAACGGGACCCCAGAGAAGGAAGGAACGAGATCATGCGGTATCACAACGGACCCATTGAGGTCTAAGTGTGTCGGACTATAGTCCGACAGCCGCCCAAACCTAACCTAACCTAGTGTATTTAATTATGCTCCCTTTAGCTGGAGCGCGAGGGTATATGTTTGTACTTGAGTTTGGCTGAGCGGCCGGCGTGTGCAACAGAATGCTGACACTTGCACTTTCTGTGAGCGCGCCGATCGACTCATGTTTCGGCCACTTCGGTTTTTGACCGGGCCTTTGTTTATGTGAACACTGCAACAAAGTGTTACAGTGTGTTTGCACACAGTAGTTATTCAATATATGTGCATACTACATCTCCCTCCTTTTGAAAAATAACGTAATATTATGAAGTTATTTTGTTAGTATATTTTACTTAAAGAAATAATTTTTTTTTTTTAATCTCTTTTTTTTTTAATTTTTTTATTTTTTTTTTTTTAGATACAAAGAGAATGGAATTGGGAATAATATTCGTATTAAAAGAAGAAGTATTTCTAAAGCATGGCCATGCTTAATGCAATTATGAAATAAACGTTTTTAATCTATCCTTATGAACTGTTTGTTTTTTGTTCTTATTATTCGTTATTATAATGTTTCTCCTATTTCCGTTACTTTATACGGACCGGTATATTTATAATCTAACTTATGACCTGTCTCATTTTTCAATAAAACCTGATCTCCTATTTTTAAATCGAAATATAAACTAGTTTTGTCGTAACTAATTTTCTGTTTTAACTTATGAGATTCTAGCATTAGCCTAGCTCTCTTAATTGCCTGTTCTAATCTAAATTTGGATTCCTTAGCATAATCTTCTATATTATAAAGGGGTTTTATTTTATCTATGCTATTAAAGTGTTTTGGTAGATTTGAAGTTTTACCGAAAACTAGCTCATATGGACAATAGTCATGTGCCATAGATGGGGTTGTATTAAAACAATAGACGAAGTATCGTAGCCATACATCCCAATCTGTTTTGTCAACTGAGATGTATTAATGAATGAACTCATTGAGTGTTCTGTGGCTTCGCTCCACGGTACCTACAGTCTGGTGGTGGTGTGCAGTTGAAGTTACTTTTTTAATATGTAAGTATTTACATAGATCTTCAATAATTGCATTTTTATATTCTGTTCCCATGTCCGTAATGAACGTCTTCATTGGACCGTACTTTAGAATAAAATCTTCAAATAAAGCTTTTGCTACTGTATTTGTACTTTTATTTGGTATAGGTATAGCTACTAGGTATTTAGTTAAATCGCAGATGAGTGTTACTGCGTATTCGTTTCCATTATTAGATTTTGGAAGTGGACCAATAGTATCTACAATTACTATATCAAAAGCTCTTTGTTGAGTTTCGGTTATAGTTAGTGGGGTCTTAGTATGTTTAGTCGTTTTCGACTTTTGGCATTTAGGACATTTCTTTATGTACTCTTTTATGTCTTTGGACATATTTTTCCAGTAATAGTGTCTCTGGACCTTGGCCAAGGTTTTTGTAATGCCTGTATGACCACCTTGTATTGGATCATCATGGAATGTAGACAATATAGCTTCTTTTTCTTTATTATTTTTGATTACGGTCACCGGGTTGAGTAGCGCTACTCTCAATGATTTCAATATATTATTGCCCATCATTTTAAAATTATCAATTGAAACATGTTCAAAGATATTTTCCCATGGTGCCACTTTGAGTTGGCTGACTTTGTGAATACCGGCCTGCTTTTCAAGCCTTTGAAAGAATTGACCTAAGTCAATAGTTCCATTAGTATACAAATCGCTAACATCATAACTTGCTGTAATTTTTTTTCCGTGCTTAAATAAACATATTTTATTATTTACATGCAAGGTCACTACTTTACGTACTTCATCATTATTAATGACTTCATATACGTTGGGCTTTGAAGCTTTTTCTATAGATTGCTTATGCAATTCTATTTGATCTTTTCCTGCGCAGGATTTTTGTCTACTTTGGTTTCTGGTAGTGACTTTTAGAATTGTATTGCTTGTTTGTATATTTTTTAAGTCTGTGATGACATAGTTATCTTTACCATTTAGATACTCTACCGTAAAATTATATTCCTCCAATTCAAGTCTCATTCGAATTAGTTTGTAACTGGGATTTACCATTGAAAAAAGTGAAGTGTCTTCCATAAATATATGGTCTGAAGTGTGTTATTGCCCAATGAATGGATGCTAATTCTTGTTCTGTAGTGCTCTTGTTACTTACACCTTTCGTAAAGGATCTTGATGCGTATGCCACTGGAAGCTGTAGTCCATTTTTGTTTTGAGTTAGGACTGCTCCACAAGCGTATTTGCTAGCATCTGTGATTATGCAAAATTCTTTGCTAAAATCTTTGCTAATGCTGATTTAAGATGTTCGAAGGCGTTTTGACATTGTCCATTCGAATTTTACATCTTTCTTACATAATCTTGTTATGTGACGGGAGTATTCAGCAAAATTCTTTATAAAACGTCTGTAATAATTGCAAAATGCAATGAGTCTTCTAGCGCTGTCGGCATCATGTGGGACTGGATAATTTTGAATTACGTCGTATTTTTTGTCGTCCTTTATCTGTGCATTTATGTCCTAAGAAAGTGACTTCATGCATGAAAAATGAACATTTTTCACGAAGTAACTTCAAGTTGTGTTTCCTACATTTCTCGAAAACATCAGTTAAGTTCTTGAACATATGTTTTTCGGAACAACCTATGACTATTAAGTCATCCATATAAAGAAATGCTTGCGAAGGTTCTAATCCAGAGAAAGCTATAGTGATCATTCTCTGAAAAGAGTTTGGCGCTATTTTTAAACCGAATGGTAATCGCGTGAAGAGGTGCGAACCATTGTTTTATAATTTTTTATATATACGGGTTCATCATCAATTAATCTCAGCTTTTGTTTATAAAAATTATTGGTAGTGATCGATTTAGTTTCTAGTCCGAAAACATCACTATACTGGGTGCATAATGTGTAAGTTGTTTATTGAATTGAGGCGGGAATTTTTTTGCAAGTTGGGTTAATACAATTTTTTGTCTGTCTTCTAAGTCCGTTTTTACTATTTCGTAGTTTGAAAGTGGTTCATGATGAATGTTTTTGATATAGACTACTTGATCTGTGTTTGTAGTATTTAGTAATCTTATATATGCATTTTGGACTGTTGCTATGGTATTTGCGATATAGATACCATGCTGAATTTCTTGATTCGGAATTAATACACTGTCTTCTTCTGATTTTATTTCGATTTTTTGGACGACTTGGGATCTTGCTGGCAGAATTATGGAGTTGTTTCCAGAACTGTATGCTATTGGAACATAAATTGGATGTTTTAGGTTATTTGGTCTTATTATAAGCCAGTCTTCAGACGGCTTGAAGTCTAATTGACAGTTGTATCTTTTGATAAAATCGATTCCTAGTATTCCATCACATGGAATAGCGAATTGCATATTTACGATCATGTTGAATTATGTACTTAGAAGTTTGAATTTCAATAGAAGTTAAGCCTTTTGATTTGGTAACTTCCTGACTTATACCCTGTATGTTTATGATGTGATTATCTTGAATGTTTTGAAAATTATCGGAATTTTCCTTCAATAAGGATATTTCCGCACCTGTGTCTAGTAAGAGAACAAATTCTTTTACTGTTGCTACGTTCATGAAAGTGACAAATGTATTTTGACTGAGATTTAGAGTGTGAATTTTGATGTTGTTTACTGTCGTGTATCTAAAGGTGGTTGGTAGCTTGTGCTACTCTAACATTGTTATTTTGGTTATTGTTATTTCTGTTATAACCATTGTTTTGATTATATCCGTTATTCTGATAATATCTGGTATTGTTATAATTACCTCGATTATTAACTGGTCCGCGATTTCCACCGCGCTGCGGGTAATTTTTGTAATATAGGACTGTGTTTGGCTGTCCGGTGCTTCTGTGCAACTGTTTACAAATTTGGATATGGCCTCATTCATCGTATTGAAGGTACCAGCTTGCATGATAGTTTTTACCTTATCGATTGTGCAATTTTTAGTCATTGCTTTCACTGCATGTCGAGTGGAATAACTTCTGGCTAACTCTAGGGATAAGCCATTTGTTATAAATGCACCTTCTTAAGATTTCGTCATCTGCTCAACCTCTTGTGTGTACTGGTTGGCAGTTTTATTGCGTTGTTGTAGGTTCATCAGTTTTGCTGACAACACTTCTAAGGTTTCGCCTTTGACGTTGTTTTTTAATCTGGAAATGACTTCAGCTATTGTTGTTTCATTTCCGATTAGATTTCTGGCGACACCTTTTAGCTTTGTTTTTATAATGGAAACTGCTAATTGTTCGTGTTCGCCTTTTATTGATTCTATTATTTCTAGTGCATCCATAAAACTTGTTAAATTTTCAGCTTTACCATGAATTAATAAAATCAATATTAGATTGTGTCATTGTGATATTGTTGCTTATTTTATTCTCTATTATGCTTGAACTATCATCAGAATCTGTAGAATTATCTAGATCTGACATTAAAACAGCTGGAAGAGTAAGATTATTTAAATCTTGCTCTTCTATTTTAGGATTTGTTTCTGTAAGGTCTTTTGATTCTACTTGGTCAATGTCAGTTTGTTTTGTTGATTCCGGTTCATCACCAGTTTCAACTGCTAGAGAAGTGTTAAGTAAAGTCGGTACTGATATGTCTAAATTGAACTTTTGTTTAATTGATATTAAATTAGATCGTAGTCTGATCAAAAATTTTGATACTTGGGACAAATGGTCTTGATTTAATTTTTCCCTCTGGCCATATATTAGTATTCGTGCTTCATTAAAGCATTTTACTAGAATTTCCACGTGTTTTTTAATGGTATTTTTTTGAATTGGCCTGTTTTGAGTAAGTGACTTATATGATTTGTCAAAGTCAAATTTTATGTTATTTATCTGCTCATATAATTCATTCCAATCCATTATATTGTGGAGATGAATTATTTATCATTATCATTACTATTGTTCTACCTAGTATTGGGTGTTCGTCTACTACTGATCTAACTTGTACCCCTGGGATGGTGGATAAGACAATTCCCTTTTGAGTGCTTGTGCAATGAATTAGTGGAGAGGCATCTAAATTAAATGTTTCCATATATAAATTTTCTAATTCATAAATGCTTACTGAAGTTGGTGCAACTAATTGCAGAATTCTTTCTTTAAAATGAATGTCCCTATCATATGTGTCTCTAATTGCTTTTAGAGTAGCCATTTTTAATTAACTTATTTTTATTTATTTATTTTTATTTTATTCCATTTTCTTTAATTTTTAAGATTTGAATGCAGCAATATTTTTATATTAATGTTGTTTGTGCCAAAATTTTTAAGTTTTGTCCAGATCATTTGCCTGGCTCATATATTTTTTCTTAGGACATTTATTATGCAATTTATAAAGTTTATAGAAACAGTTTGCGCACATTATAACAACAATTATTATTAGCAATGTATGAATTAATTCTAAGTCAATGGTGTTTATTAATAACATTTGCAGTGGAATCCACTGTTTTTGTATCTATTAAACACATCTTTGGGATTGGTATTCTTAATATATATCTTGGTCTGTCAAATACTTTAGATTTTTGAAATAATTCGTAAATTTTGTTAATGTTATTCATTAACAACTAGTTTGATATGATTAATTTTGACTTGACTTTTTTTTTTTTGACCAATTATTATTACATTTGACATATAATTTCCTGCCTATTTTGTGTATGGTTTTCAGGCCATACTCTAATCGGGCAACTTTTATGTCGCTCAATTTTTACATTTGTTTTTATAATATAAATGAAACAAGGGAAAACGCTATAGTCGAGTACCTCGACTATCAGATACCCGTTACTCAGCTAAATGGAGATATGCAAGCAGCAAAGCGAGATTAAAACAAGGAAGAACGCTATAGTCGAGTACCTCGACTATCAGATACCCGTTACTCAGCTAAATGGAGATATGCAAGCAGCAAAGCGAGATTAAAATGCGCCACCTACCGGCGGTATACAGATTTAAGCGTTATGGGCGTTAGAGTGGGCGTGGCAAATTTTTTTTTGGACCAATCGCTAGGTATTGTCGAGACCAATACATTTCAGTTAAAATTTTTTATCTAGCATAACAATTTTGGGCGTCACAGGTTTTCGCGGTTTGTGGGAGTTAGAGTGGGCGCGGCAAATTTCTTTTTGGATCAATCGATAGGTATTGACGAGACCAATACATTTCAGTTAAAATTTTTTATCTAGCATGAAAATTGTGGGCGTCACAGGTTTTCGCGCTTTGTGGGCGTTAAAGTGGGCGTGGCAAACTTTTTTTTGGATCAATCGATAGGTATTGATGAGAACAATACATTTCAGCTAAAATTTTTATTCTAGTATCAAAACTGTAGGAGCCACAGTTTTGGGCGGTTTGTGGGCGTTAGAGTGGGCGTGGCACTGTGCTGAAACAAATTTGCGCTGCGTAAGAAGCTCAGGAATCTGCACGCCAAATCTCAATAGCCTAACTCCCATAGTTTCCGAGATCTCAGCGTTCATCCGGACGGACAGACAGACGGACAGACGGACAGACGGACAGACGGACAGACGGACATGGCTAGATCGACTCGGCTAGTGATGCTGATCAAGAATATATATACTTTATGGGGTCGGAAACGCTTCCTTCTGCCTGTTACATACTTTCCGACGAATCTAGTATACCCTTTTACTCTACGAGTAACGGGTATAACAAGGAAGAACGCTATAGTCGAGTACCTCGACTATCAGATACCCGTTACTCAAAGGGAAATGGAGATATGCAAGCAGCAAAGCGAGATTAAAATGCGCCACCTACCGGCGGTAGACAGATTTAAGCGTTATGGGCGTTAAATTTTTGGATCATTATTATTTTTGGATCAATCGATAGGTATTGACGACACCAATACATTTCAGTTAAAATTTTTTATCTAGCATGCAAATTGTGGGCGTCACAGGTTTTCGCGGTTTGTGGGCGTTTAAGTGGGCGTGGCAAACTTTTTTTTAGGTCAATCGATAGGTATTGATGAGAACAATACATTTCAGTTACAATTTTCTATCTAGCATCAAAACTGTAGGAGTTACAGTTTTGGGCGGTTTGTGGGCGTTAGAGTGGGCGTGGCAGTCTACTGAAACAAACTTGAGCTGCGTAAGAAGATCAGGAATCTGTACGCCAAATCTCAATAGCCTAGCTCTCATAGTTTCCGAGATCTCAGCGTTCATCCGGACGGACAGACAGACGGACAGACGGACAGACGGTCAGACGGACAGACGGACAGACGGACATGGCTAGATCGACTCGGCTAGTGATCCTGATCAAGAATATATATACTTTATGGGGTCGGAAACGCTTCATTCTGCCTGTTACATACTTTCCGACGAATCTAGTATACCCTTTTACTCTACGAGTAACGGGTATAAAAATATGCATCGCAGTGGAATTAAAAAAATTTTTGCAACGCAGTGCAAAGAAAAAAAATTATGCGCTCTTGGTAGCGCTGTCGGTTCACTCTTCCTTGGTACCGGTGCTGGCTGCACAGGCTGTACCCCATGGTGGGGCACCGGTGCTGGCTACACAGGTGTACTCGCAGAAGGGGGAGTACAGTGGTCCCTCGCAGTCATCCGGGCACGTCATCTTCAGCTTTGGGATGGCAACTTTTTCTGGAGGAGGCAATGTGTTTTTATTTTTGGCAATATTTGGGATTACAGGGTAGGTGGATGTGTCTGTGGCTGTGGTCTGATTCTTACGTACTGATAGCAAATTTTTTAAGTATTCAACTTCGGCATGTATTTTTACCGAGTCGTTCCACTTTATTGCTTTGCCGCTGTTGAGCAGCTTCAGTAGTTGAGCCTTTCTGGCTGTCAATCTTTTTACCACGCCACTTCTTTTGGCACACATCACACTCTACTCACTGCGTTTCTTCTCTTGGTTCTTGTTTTTGTGGTGTATGCTGTCGTTGCTGCCGTTGTTGCCGTTGTCGCCGTTGTTACCGTTTGTTGTCTTCCTATCTTGTGAGGTCCATATCCAGGTCCATATTCCTTCGGACCAATGTCACGGTCGCCATGTAGAGTAATGTCATCTTTTATTTGTTATTGTAATTCTTTTTTTAAAATCTTTATTCAAAATCTGGAGCAACATTAGTGCCGCTTCCAACGTCAAGTTGTTTCTGACTTGACAATTCTCCTTAGGTTCTAAGTAAGCCTAAGTCTCGTAGCTGCGCTGCCTACAGTTGGATGGCATAGAGACGGCTATGTATATCTTATGTATATTAGTGTATTTAATTATGCTCCCTTTAGCTGGAGCGCGAGGGTATATGTATGTACTTGAGTTTGGCTGAGCGGCCGGCGTGTGCAACAGAATGCTGACACTTGCACTTTCTGTGAGCGCGCCGATCGACTCATGTTTCGGCCACTTCGGTTTTTGACCGGGCCTTTGTTTATGTGAACACTGCAACAAAGTGTTACAGTATGTTTGCATACTACACCATAGCAACATCTAAAAACGCTTTCATAAGACTACTCAATACCACAAATAAAAACAAGGAAGAACGCTATAGTCGAGTACCTCGACTATCAGACACCCGTTACTCAAAGGGAAATGGAGATATGCAAGCAGCAAAGCGAGATTAAAATGCGCCACCTACCGGCGGTAGACAGATTTAAGCGTTATGGGCGTTAGAGTGGGCGTGGCAAATTTATTTTTGGATCAATCGATAGGTATTGACGACACCAATACATTTCAGTTAAAATTTTTTATCTAGCATGCAAATTGTGGGCGTCACAGGTTTTCGCGGTTTGTGGGCGTTTAAGTGGGCGTGGCAAATTTTCTATCTAGCATCAAAACTGTAGAAGTTACAGTTTCGGGCGGTTTGTGGGCGTTAGAGTGGGCGTGGCAGTCTACTGAAACAAACTTGCGCTGCGTAAGAAGCTTAGGAATCTTTACGCCAAATCTCAATAGCCTAGCCCTCATAGTTTCCGAGATCTCAGCGTTCATCCGGACAGACAGACGGACAGACGGACAGACGGACATGGCTAGATCGACTCGGCTAGTGATCCTGATCAAGAATATATATACTTTATGGGGTCGGAAACGCTTCCTTCGGCCTGTTACATAATTTCCGACGAATCTAGTATACCCTTTTACTCTACGAGTAACGGGTATAATTAAGTAGTCACCACAAAAAACTTACCTTATGAATCACTTTCGAATTACGAAGTAGTCAAAACTAATCCAGAAAATAGAGAAAAAACTGTATATCTCAACTTTCAAAAAACTTTCCTCCACAATTCAAATCACAGCTTTCAAGTTTATGCACCCAATATAATGATATATTCGGATTGGAAACCGAACCAATAAGCACAAAAAATTTTTATAAACAAAAACTGAGATTAAAGGATAATGAACCAGTATATATACAAAAATTCAGAAGCCCACACAGTCAGGTGAACGAAATACAGAAACAAGTCGGAAAATTGATCACCGACGGGATTGTTGAGCCATCTGTATTTGAATATAATAGCCCATTATTACTTGTTCCTAAAAAACCATCTCCACATTCAGAACAAAAGAAATGGCGATTAGTGATTGACTATCGTCAAATTAATAAAAAATTACTGTCCGATAAATTTCTACTCCCAAGAATTGATGACATTTTGGATCAACTGAGACGAGCAAAATATTTTTCATGCCTTGACTTAATGTCAGGATTTCATCAAATTAAACTCGAAGAAAGTTCAAGAGATATAACGTCATTTTCAACGAGCAATGGCTCGAATCGCTTCTCGCGATTACCTTTCGGATTAAAAATAGGGCCAAATTCATAAAACATTGTGTCCCTTAGAAGTGAATATCGAAAAACTGCCAATTTTATTTTGGCTATATATCCCACTTAAATGTTGAATATTCATTGGAACCCGCTCATCAACATTTAAAAAGAAAAGTCGGTTTTGAATAAAATAATAATTTTTTATGGAGATGTAGGATTGGGGAATTTAGTATTAGTAACGTAAGAGTAACAGCGACATCAACGGTTTATTTCCTGTTCCTTATTTTGAATTTGAATTGCGCTCCTACAGTCCGTTTATTATTTTGTTATCCAATACTATTAATCGAGTACACTAAAGAATATCGAGTACATAAAAGAAAATCGAGTCTTTCTGAGAGAGCATGGAGTAAGAAATAGCGACGCTACCAAGAGGGAGAGTGCAGCAAGTCGTAAAGTGAAGAAGTCGTCCAGGGCGTGGTTCCGCGAAGAAGTCGGTTTTAAAGACATACATATACGTTATATCAAGAAACAATTCGTTCATTAAAGTTTTAAGTAACATTCTGTAACTATTCCCAAAATAAACTAAATTTGTATTATCCCACAGAGAGTTTATTGAGTGTATATTAATTTTCTAAAATAGAAGTGGTCAAACCATAGACTGTCGTCATAGACTAAGCCGTCAGCGGTGCCGGCAGCGGAGCAGTCGTTACATATATAATATTAACGTATGTATTTTCTCGTTTATTAATTTTCTTGTGGTCACTGAGCGTTCTACATCTCCCTCCTTTTGAAAAATAACGTAATATTTTGAAGTTATTTTGTTAGTCCTTATATATTTTATATTTATTGAAAGTAAAAGGTAAAAAAAATTTTGTTTTCACTTCTGCGATTATTCTTCGAGCACGTCTTCCAAATTGCGAGCGGTTTTCGACGCCTCGTGCACAACAACTACGCAACTGTCGCTTAATGACCAACCTGCTTTGCGGAGCAGACGACATACGAGTACACACCTTGCAACTCATCAAACAAGAAGTCATCGAAGTTCTTCAAAAGGATGGCAAGCCCTCGAAGAGACTCAAAATCTGTGAGGGCAAAGTTACAAGCGCACTCGGTGTCATTTGGAATCAACTCGATGATGCGTTTCTGTTCACCTTTGCTTCAAAGCAACCAACCTTGCCAGCTACAAAGAGATCCATCTTATCCATCGCATCATCACTCTTTGACCCCCTTGGCCTTTTGTCACCGATACTCATCGTGGCGAAAAGTATTCTTCAGGAACTGAGGATACTTAATCTTAATTGAGACGAATCGGTTACGCAATAACTACATGATGCATGGACCGAATACTTAGAATCCTTAAAAATGTTGCCACCGTACACTTACTCGCTCAACTACTCAACAAGTTCAACGGATTGTTCGGTGAAAGACTCATACCATCTTACCTCTGGTCAGAGTCATAAATCGTACTCCATTGGCTCCAGCAGCCAACCTCAACCTTCGTAGGAAATCGCTTGTCAGAACTCCAGAGTTTAACATCTGCCGTTAAGTGGAGATTCGTGCCCACCCAAAGCAACCCAGCCGATATTGACTCTTGTGCTGGCACTGAGTCTGAACAGGACTCTTCAATATGGTTGACCGGTCCTCCGTTTTTGTATGAAGGCATATCAAAGTGGCCTGTTGCCAAAAGTGCTGCCATCGATTTGGGTATCGTTAACTGCGAGAAACGGAAACACATATTTTCAACCATAACTACAAACAACTATCTGCTGGCGTCACTCGAAAAGCACAGCTCATACACTGTTTGTCTACGCATTGTCTCATGGATGTTTCGATTCATACACGTCGTTCGGAAATCATCTAAGGGTTGGACCCTAACCCTAAGTCCGGAATTAGAGCACATAGCAAACTGCATAACCTGGAATCTTCAAAACCACTCGTTTTCGGAAGAACCTCAAGTACTTAAAGGTCCTTTAAAGTTTCTTTCGTAGATACCGCTACTGGATTCGAACTCATAAATGTCGGAGGACGACTGGACTTTTCCGATCTTCCTGAGAGTGAGTAGCACCCACTACTACCTTCCAGCAATTCATCAATGGCAGTTAAATACCTTCACCTTGGTGGCGCTGCTTCGTCTGAAGTTCTGGATCACCAATGCAAGGGATTTAGCGCCCCGTATTGTTCGAGCCTGTACCCACTGCATTCGATATCGACCCGTACTACTGCACCAAGTAATGGGGCAATTACCCAAGGCAAGATTGGCAATCAGTAAGCAAGTTCAGCAAATGCGGTGTTGATTTCTGCGGACCTATACACACATATCTTAGAATACGCGGAAAGCCTCCATCAAAGAGCTATCTCGCCGTGTTCGTTTGTCTCGCCGTCAAGGCCGTGTATATTGAGGTGGTCACAGATTTGAGCACAGAAGCATTTCTGGCGGCTCTGAAGAGATTCTCTGGACGTCGCGGTCTCCCCACAGATATTTTCTGTGACAAGGCGACCAATTTCGTTGGCGCTTCCAATCAGCTGCGTGTTCAATGAGAAGGCTCAAACCGCAATTTAACAATTTTGTGCGGCTGACTTCATCAGCTTTCACTTTATCCCACCCAGGGCTCCGCATTTTGGTGGGCTGTGGGAAGCGGCAGTGAAGAGCGCAAAAGGCCTACTCAACTGAACCTTTGTAAACACCAAGTTTACGTACGAGGAGCTTTCAACAGGAAGATCACTGCGTTCCATGCCAGAACGTACCGTCAACGACTCTAAAGCCAGCGCATTGCAACGATTTGAAGCAGTCACGGCATTAAAGCAGTCCTTTTGGCATCGCTGATCTACAGACTATTTCAACGCACTCCGATCAACTAAATAGACTTCCCCATCCCTTTCCCCACTCTGCTCGGCGTAACGAGCGTTCGGAAATAAAGGCAGTAACATATCATCTTTGAAAGAGAAAAGTCGTCTTGGTCTTGAGTTTCAGTTTTTCGATAAGTTTATACTTAAAATTTCCTGCACCCCCATACTCGGATTTAAATGAGTTATAATTATAGAAAACGCTCTATAATTCACCGTTCAGATGGAGTAGTTAAAATAGACGGACTATTCGGATGGATTGTATCTGGTTGTACAAAATCAATAGGTACAAAATTAATTTTGGCTACTACCATGGAAGTAGGAGACCTAGAGAGGTTTTGAGAAGTGGAAAATGATAATATTGACATTGAGGAAGAAATTTGTGATAGGGCATTTCTTGAAACCACAAAAACAGATAAAAACAAGGAAGAACGCTATAGTCGAGTACCTCGACTATCAGATACCCGTTACTCTGCTAAAAGGACCAAAGGGAAATGGAAATATGCAAGCAGCAAAGCGAGACTAAAATGCGCCACCTACCGGCGGTAGACAGATTTAAGCGTTATGGGCGTTACTGTGGGCGTGATCAATCGATAGGTATTGACGAGACCAATACATTTCAGTTTAAATTTTTATTCTAGCATCAAAACTGTAGGAGCCACATTTTTGGGCGGTTTGTGGGCGTTAGAGTGGGCGTGGCACATTGCTGAAACAAACTTGCGCTGCGTAAGAAGCTCAGGAATCTGCACGCAAAATCTCAATAGCCTAGCTCTTATGGTTTCCGAGATCTCAGCGTTCATCCGGACGGACAGACAGACGGACAGACGGACATGGCTAGATCGACTCGGCTAGTGATCCTGATCAAGAATATACACACTTTATGGGGTCGGAAACGCTTCCTTCTGCCATACTTTACGACGAATCTAGTATACCCTTTTACTCTACGGGTAACGGGTATAACTAAACGGTACTTTGCCGTAAGGTTTTAGCTGGAAAAAACAGGACAAACAGCTGTCAAACAAATCGTATGTACACTTTTGTCTGTGCCTTTTTTAAGTTTTTAGTTTGTAACTTTAAAAGTTGTTTATGATTAAGAATAACATTTTGGTTTTGGTATATTATTATTATTTAAAACAAAACTGCACTTCTCCTCTAAAATCTATAGGTAAACTTCAAAATAGGGGGTCGTTGGTAGACTTTTGTCCGCCACTGTATATAGAAACACCATTTGCTCTGTCGATCTCTTTTGAGACTTTGCCAATGATGCCACCCTAGCGAAATACGATAGATAGTTGTCTTTAAATTTTATGTAATATTGAAATTAGTGTCAACAAGGAAGAACGCTATAGTCGAGTACCTGACTATCAGATACCCGTTACTCAGCTAAAGCGATAAGAGGGAAATGGAGATATGCAAGCAGCAAAGCGAGATTAAAATGCGCCACCTACCGGCGGTAGACAGATTGAAGCGTTATGGGCGTTAGAGTGGGCGTGGTAAATTTTTTTTTGGAACAATCGATAGGTATTGACGGGACCAATACATTTCAGTTAAAATTTTTTATCTAGCATGAAAATTGTGGGCGTCACAGGCTTGGGCGGTTTGTGGGCGTTAAAGTGGACGGGGCAAACTTTTTTTTGGGTCAATCGACAGGTATTGATGAGAACAATATATTTTTGTTCAAATTTTTATTCTAGCATGAAAACTTTAGGAGCCACAGGTTTGGGCGGTTTGTGGGCGTTCGAGTGGGCGTGGCACATTGCTGAAACAAATTTGCGCTGCGTAAAAAGCTCAGGAATCTGCACGCCAAATCTCAATAGCCTAGCTCTTATAGTTTCCGAGATCTCAGCGTTCATCCGGACGGACAGACAGACGGACAGACGGTCAGACGGTCAGACGGTCAGACGGACAGACGGACATGGCTAGATCGACTCGGCTAGTGATCCTGATCAAGAATATATATACTTTATGGGGTCGGAAACGCTTCCTTCTGCCTGTTACATACTTTCCGACGAATCTAGTGTACCCTTTTACTCTACGAGTAACGGGTATAATTATCATTATTATTCATTTAAAAATAATAAAGAACTAGGAGACTCTAAAGCGCAAACAACAGGGCAATTTTAAAACTTAGAAAGAAAATTAAATAAAAATATGAAACTTAAAGAAAATTATATAAAGTTCATGCATGAATATATCAGCTTGGGACACATAATTGAGACCAAGACAGAAGGAAAATATTATTTACCCCATCAATACATTGTAATAGAATCTAGCATTACAACTAAGTTAAGGGTAGTTTTCCATGCCTCAGCGAAAACTACAAACAACAAAAGTCCAAATGACATTATGTGGGTTGGACAAAGAGTCCAAAAAGATATATTTGATATCATCGTCAAATGGCGTAAATGGCCATTAGTGTTATCGGCGGACATTGAAAAAATATACCCGCAAATGAACATGGACGAAGAAGATCAACACTATTTGCACATTCATTGGAGAGACTCTCCAAACAAAAAACTAAAAGACTATAAACTAAAAACGGTTCCTTACGGTACAGCATCGGCAGATGTTAGATTCAGATATAAATACAAAAACAATAAATGGAAATGCTTTAAAGAAAATTTAACATCTCTTGAAAGTATAACAATCCCAAGGTCGGTGAAATCCCAAGATAAAATGCCAGTCCAAATGCCTGGTATCTGATACGTCCGATAAAGCATACGCAGCTGAAAAACCGAAAAACCATTCCTAAATTAGAACTTTGTGCTGCATAACTTCTCTCGAAGTTAATAGATAGAGCTAAGACAGCAATTGGAGGTCAAACGAAGGCATATGGCTGGATTGATTCAACAATCACACTTGCATGGATTAAAAATGGGAACAATAAAGACAAATTTATTCGACCGCGAACCGACGAAATAGGAAAAATTAAGGAGGTCGAGTGGAGACATGTTCGATCAGAAGACAGCCCAGCAGACGTAGCATCAAGGGGAGTAACACAGGAAAAACAAGGAAGAACGCTATAGTCGAGTACCTCGACAATCAGATACCCGTTACTCAGCTCATGGGACCAAAGGGAAATTGATATATGCAAGCAGCAAAGCCAGATTGAAATGCTCCACCTATCGGCGGTAGACAGATTTAAGCGTTATGGGCGTTAATGTGGGCGTGGCAAATTTTTCGGATCAATAAATAGGCATTGACGAGACCAATACATTTCAGTTATAATTTTTTATCTAGCATGAAAATTGTGGGCTCCACAGGCTTGGGCGGTTTGTGGGCGTTAGAGTGGGCGTGGCATATTCGCGTAGCAAACATGCGCTGGGTACAAGGCTACGGAATCTAAATCTGAGAGCCCAATTTTCTATCTTTGATAGTTTCCGAGATATCCACGTTCATATTTACGATTTTTTTAAGTTTGTGGGAGGTTTGTGGGCGCTAAAGAGGGCGAAGCAATTTTTTTTGGGTCAATCGATAGGTATTGATGAGAATAATACATTTCAGTTAAAATATTTATTCTAGCATCAAAACTGTAGGAGCCACAGTTTTTGGCGGCTTTGTAACGGCGCCTGTAGCGACTGGCGAACCTAGGTTCAGCCTGAAAGCCTACTATACAGGGTCCGCTTAAACCAAAGCTTGATTTAGTGTGGCCACCTGTGTCGGCTATTCGATATTTCGATAGTTTTGAACAGCTGTCTCGGCTATTCGATATTTCGATAGTTTTGAACAGTTGAGCCAGGGTTGTCTTGGAAAGTTCTAGTTTTGACACCTGTCGGTCGTCATATGATATATATTTCCGCCAAGAGCCTCGCTGGTATCCAGCCGATTCCGGCTAAGTTCTTCTTATTTTAACCAGCAAGAGAAGCGGACGTGCTAACAGCTCGAAATTTAATTTTTTTTATTAAAAGGCTAAAAGCCCGAAATATATATTTTTGAGTGGCATCCAGTATTCTAAGTGGTGTTTAGCACACAGGGTGGCTGCCAGCTATAAAAGCTAGCCAGCGAATAAAGCTTAAAGTAAGTGCAAGTGCATTTTGTTAGAAATTGGTGCGTATTTAACCTCCAACAAAATTTCACTACAGGTATTTTTAATATTCCGGATGGAAAACCCAGCCAGTGCTGCCACAAGTTGCCGCCAAAGGCGCATCTCAAAGCATTCAAGGAAGTATGATGAATTAGGTACGGGTTACAAGTTTAGTTTAAATCGTTCGCGCGTCTAAGAGAAATGAGAGAAATGTTTATTTGCCCTTTAAATTCTACATGGCGAGAAATATCGCTACCCTTTAGATTACAGCCAACACATCCCGTCCGGAGATCGATCTTCAACGTTGGAGGAAATGCCGTGAGTCACACTTACTAATTACATATATAAATTAAATAATTAATTAATCCGTGTGCCGGCTGGCCGTCCGTCTGTAGAGGGGGTGAAGCTGGCTGGCAGAACGTCTGTAGCAGGAGGTCGGTTGACCGTAGTTGTAGCTGGTAATATCAGCCGCTGTGTGTGTTGTAGTTGGCCGGTTGGCCTGCGTCATCAACAGTAAATATATGACGATTAGGTTGAGAGGGTAACTGCCCTCTTTTAGCCCGCTGGCCTAGAGACTCAGACTGGGTGTAATTTCAATAAATCAAATACGGCGATGGCCGGAGTTTCAATTCGTGAGCGTTAGCTCTTTATTCTTTCAAATCAAAATGAGAACTGAACTTAAAGCTAACATAAAAAGGGACTCATAGCGGCCACTCCAATGGGTAGTGCTTGCCGGCTATGCACGGGCTTCCGGCCAGACGCTGTGTCAGCAATTTGGCCGGAGCGAGCTTTCGGACGATCGGTCATTGCCGTCGCCCGGTTAACTTACTTAGTTAACTACTCCCCCCTCAGAATTAAGGCCGTCCTCGGCCGACCCTATTTGGGCGATCATATCTGCTATTTGGGCCGTAGTTCTCCTGGCCTGGATGACTCGCCGATAGGTGAAACCGACGCAGATCAACGCGCAACATATTGCTGCTGCCACCAGTACTATCTGATGTGAATGATAGTCGTTGATATTCTCCCCGACTCTCTTTATGTGTTCCAGATTACGTTCACTCAAGCGGTGAAGGTATGGAAGACTGAGGATGTTGTGCTCCATAGTGATATTCAGGGAGGGCGAGCTGGCTACTCCTGGGACCCTCTTCTGGGCCCTGTCATTATTGACATATCGGGTTTCATTAACCACGGCACTCTCAATAAAGGTAATGAGATGCGTGCCTCGTATGTGGATGTAAGTGCCATTATCTACACTCACACGTGCCGGACGATCGTTTACAATTATGATGCCTTCATCTACGCGAGTAATTGGATGTAGATCGCTGTGCTGGATGTCACAGTGCGCTATGCCTCCAGCGTGGAGCTCTTGTGCGCACGACCTTCTTACCGCCAGCTGGCAAAATGTGGCTCCAGATGTTGTGGAGCAATTGTTGACCGTATGAATTGCTCCATTGCAATCAGCTATTATTTTGTCCTCCAGCCTGAGCATCGTGTCATGATGGGACACGGGAAAAACAGTGATTTTAATACAGGATGATTTGATTATTGGAAATTTGATGACAAAATACAAAAGGTTATCGGACTGTAATATTTTAACGGAAGCAACGGACAATAGGTCTTTGATGGGGGTATCTGTGGGCTCTTCTATCCATATATCTTCTAGGTCTGCATGATCTAGTATACTAGGGCTCACAATGTTGGCCTTAGCTAAAGCAATCGCTAGCAATAAGTTTTGCAGCTCCATACTAATCATTCTATTTCGGGATAATAACATCTCATAAAGATGCCCCGTGTCAACTTGGGTTCCCTTGGCTGACCTCAGAAGTTGGTTGACGGTGGAAGTAATATTATTAATTTGGTCTTGTACTTTACTATTGATGTTTATCTGCCTATTGTTTGCATTTATTAACTGGAATTCATTAAATTTAATTTTTTCGAAATCCTCTGCATCTGGCGTTCCCGCCACTACTTTTAACGCCGCTCCTAGAAAATCCAAACTCCTAGCTACTCTGTGGTGGATGCTCAACGAGTCGAGCAGGTCACGCAGATGAGCAACATCGACAATCAAAAGTTTCTGCATGTGTGACTGGGGAAACATGCTGATCATGCCATTTGTTTCTTCCACCACGCGCCTATATTCTGAGAGATTCGCCGAGTGTGTGACGAACGCGAATTCTTCCCAAACTAAAATTCTACCATCAATGATGGGAATATATTTGGCCTGCGAGTAGTCCGAGACGTGCCCCGATGTTACGGTAAGCAGGACTAACAGAGATACGAATGCGAACCTGTAATATTGGATGTATTGTAGTGTTTGTTTAGAATATTGTAGCCCACCACCAAAGCATAAAGAAAAAAGCACAATTATAACAAAAACTTATACCGAGTGGATAGGGGTGAGAAAATATGGAAAAAATGAATTATTATCTAATGTTGTTCCTTGTGGAAAAGAAAACTTACGCCAAGTGGCTAGGTGTAAACGTTAGAAAAAATGAATTATTATCTAATGTTGTCCTTGTGGACCACCCTCCCCTTAATGAGGACCGTGGTCCCCAGGTCCGCTTCAACAGCTTTTTCCTCACACAGTGGTGTGAGTTTATTGCCAAGCCTTCGGTTCGACTTAACCAAAACTTTCTCGCCGACTTCGAATGTTCTGCATTGTCGGGAGGCATTTTCCCTAGCCCTGAGCGTGTTTTGCGCCCTAACGATCTTATTCTGGACGTCCGTCTGTGGGTCGTTTGGATGCTTTTGTATGATGTCGAC
Source organism: Drosophila suzukii (assembly GCF_043229965.1). Lineage (NCBI taxonomy): Eukaryota > Metazoa > Arthropoda > Insecta > Diptera > Drosophilidae > Drosophila > Drosophila suzukii. The sequence goes on along the minus strand of NW_027255896.1, from coordinate 6,338,529 downwards.
TGGCCGTTTGTCGACGACAGAGTGAATTGATTTATTATATTTGGCGGTTGCCAATAAAATAATTTCCACAGTATCGGTTATCTTCTTGTCGATTTTTAGGCAACGAGCAAGCTCCAAGAGGGTGCTGTGAAAGCGCTCTACTTGCCCGTTTGAAACGCTATGAAGTGGTGGGGCATTTGCAATGCTGACGCCAAAATGGTTGTCAAGCATGGCTGAGATAGTGTGCGAGTTTAACGAAGGTTCATTATCGCAATAGACTACTTTAGCCCTAGGGAAAAAGTTCATGATTTGGAGAATGGCCGGTTTAAGATCCTCGATTGTCCTAGAGTGGACGTGTTGCACAACTGCAAACTTCGAAAACTTGTCGATGCAAGTGAGGAAGTATTTCTTGTCTGTGGAAAAGATGTCGATATGTAGCAGTTCTCCCACATGAGAGGGGATCGGAGTCTCGCCTAACTCATGCTTCTTTGGGTGCCTATCGTACTTGGCTTTCGCACATGTTTTGCAGTTTGCTACAATCTCAGTGGCTAGCTTGGCCATCTTTGGAAAGTAGTACTCGGAGAGTATCTGCTTAACATTTTCTTGGGCCGATCTGTGAGCCCTGTTGTGCTCGACGGTGAGGATTTCCCGTCTTTCAGGAACTGCAAAAATATCCGTTACACGGTTTTTGCAATGCCAAAATTTGGTGGCTGGAAACTGCCGAACCAATTCGTCCTGTATCATTGCCAGCGTGGGCAAGTCACAATGAATGGCGTTTACGCCCTTAGGAACGATTATATCTGCGAGTTCATCAAGTAATGACTCTTTGCAGGAGAAGTTAATCACATGCCGTCTCTTGTTTCCAAAGAGGACGAAGCTGCGTTTTAACGGAAAGCGTGCCTCCTCCAGAGTTATCTGGTTCTGGAAGCAATTCAAAGGCTTGTCCGTGGTTTCAATGGTATAGGTTAGCGACAGCTCACTGTGAATTGTGGCCGCGCTAGAAAAAGCCTCTTCCTCTTCCACAACGTTAAGTTGCTGTCTTGAGAGGGCATCCGCAACAAGGTTATCTTTGCCGGGTTTGTAAAAAATTTTAGCGCCGGACTCGTCGATGCGGGCTTTCCACCTCTTGATTTTCGCGTTCGGATTAGATTCCGACACTGCGAAGGTCAACGGTTGGTGGTCAGTAAAGATATTTATATCTTTGACTGCATACAAATAGTGGCGTAATTTGGCCAGTGCCCAAACTATAGCTAATAGCTCCCTTTCATTGGTAGCGTAGTTAACTTCCCTGTCCTTCAAGGTCCTAGAGATCATTGTTATGGGTCTCCCTTCTTGGGATAGGACTGCGCCAATGCCGTACGCTGAGGCATCCGTCGTTAGATCAAACGCCTTTTGGTAGTCGGGGTATCTGAGGATGACATCCTCGGAAGCCAGAATGTTACGCAGTTTTTGGAAAGCCTGCCGTTGGGGCTCGTTGAACTGCACCTGGATGTTCCTGGATCTGTGTCTACTGACACTTCCAAGTTCCCCTTTCAAAATATCAGTGATCGGCCGAGCTATGGACGCAAAATCTTTTATGAAGCATCTATAATAGCTGGCCAAGCCAAGGAATGACCTGACCTCGAATATGTTCTTAGGCTCTGGGAATTCCTGAATGGCTTTTATTTTCTCTGGGTCTGTGGTAGCCCCGTTATTGGTGACTATGAACCCTAAAAAGCTGACGCTTTTCTTGAAAAATCGTGACTTTTCTGTTGATACCCTCATATTTGCATCGTGTAGGCTCTTGAGAACCCAATCCACGTGCCGGATGTGGGAGTTTTCGTCCTCCGAAAAGACGATAACATCATCAACATAGACATAGCAAAATTTGCCAATCTGCTCTCGCAGTATGTCATCAATTGTTCTTTGGAAAATGCTGGCTGCATTTTTTAATCCAAATGGCATTCTACGAAACTCGTACTTTCCTCCGTTAACGGAAAAGGAAGTTTTTTCACGGTCGCATTCTGCCAGCGTGATCTGATGATATCCGGACTTCAAGTCCAGTGTTGTAAAATACTTGGCCTCGCCTAAGTTTCCTAATATCATCGAGATGTTCGGCATGGGGTATCGATCGGGTATTGTTTTCTCGTTTAGTTTGCGAAAATCCAATACCAAACGCATTTTTCGCCTGCCAGTTTCGTCGGTGCCCTTTTTGTCTACAACCCATATTGGGTTATTGTATGGGGATTTCGACTTTTGGATGATGCCATTTTTAAGCAGATCTTGGATTTCGCCATTTACAAAATCAGCTGCCCCCATTGGATATGGGTAAAGTTTGGCATAAATGGGCGTCTCATCAATGGTTCTGATGGTGGCAACCACCGACGTGTTGTAGGACAAGGCCTCATTGGGGTCTGCGAAGGTTTTTTTCCTGTCGCTGAGCATTTTTAAAAATGCTTTTCTGACCAAAGGTGGTGCATCTGAGCAGTCCACCTCAGTAAAATTTACATCGGGACATGTATGAAAGTCGATGCTCTCTACTTCCGTGCCCCATTTGAGCTGACCGGAGGCCAAACAAAGTGACACCCCTGCCTGTTTTAAAAGGTCAAGTCCGATGATTCCATCGAAAGAGGACAAATCTGGTAAAAGGAAGAATGTGGCTTTTAAGTTGAAAATTGACACGAAGCATTTCTTCGTGATATTGGTGACTCCATGGATCGAATGAGCTTTGAATGGAGCTTCTACCGGGCGGACACCTTTCAAACCTTCATATGGTCGGATGAAATTTTTGGACGCGCCCGTATCAACTAGAAATCTCATGTCAATCCCCGCTACTCTTCGTCTGATGACGGGTAGCAGGGATCTTCCCCTAAAAAATTTATGGCATCCGAGTCGTACTCGTTGATAGCGTCATCATCGATTTCTTGTGCCGCGCTAGAGGCCGCTGCGGTGTACGTGTCACCAGTTTTGTCAGCGCTCTGGGCAATGTAGTTTACTCTTTGCCTTTTTTGTGGGTTGGTTTTATCGGACGCCGCCGGCTTCCTGTTCTGGTATGCCGGGGCTTGTGATGGTTTAAGCATTCTAGCCAATGATGGATCCACTTCCATGGGTTCTGGAGTGTCTCCCTGGTGCCTCTCGCTGCGTAGAGCAGGGTGCACCTGTGCCTTGTGCTGCTTAGTGAAATGGGGATTTTTACCGCCACTATATTGGGAATTAGCCTGAGCGGTGGCCTGCTGACGCTCTTGCGCCTTAGGAAATTGTTTTTTCTCCCTATCCTCCTGGCTTTTTGCAAATGACGACGCAAAGGTGTACCTATCATGGTTCGCCTCGACCTCTTGAGCCAAGGCAAGTGCTGATGGCATGTCCTTGGGCTTCGCCGCGAAGAGGACGTCAGTGAGGCTGCGTTTTAACCCAGAGATAAATACGCGAAGGGCATCATCCCGGAATTTTTCGCATAAAACTTGTGCAGCGGAGGCTTCATATGTCATGGTCGCCTTGTTGGTGAGGAGGGTGAGCTTCCTTTCAACCTCATCATAATATTGTAGAAGCGAGAGACTCCCCTGTCTGAGGGTGCCCATCTCCTGCTCTATGACATGCATTGTCCGCTTGTCACTATAAGTAAAGTCGAGTCGATTTATAATCGCTTCGAAATTAAGCACTGTGCCAAATGAGGATAGCACTGCATCGGCCGGGCCCCTTATTTTGCTCCTAATTATAATAACTGCCTGATAATGGCGTGAACTTCCTACGAAATCTTTAAAAATATAGTATGCGCCTACTGCCGCCTGCCGCCAGGAGACGTATGTTTCCTGGGCACCCGAAAATTCGGGCAGGCATTTGACGGCGTCTAGTGGCTCATTACAAATGACGGCGTTATTAATGTCTATGGGTGCATAAACTTTAATCTGAGGAGTTACTGTTGGGGCGGGTGCGACCTGCATCGCCGCCACCTGGTTGGCTAGTTGTTGGATAGTCTGGCGCAATTCATTTTCCCTGCGCTGGCTGTCCTGTAGGGCATGGTTGACGGCAGCCTCTACTACCGCCTTTATTTGGTCTGGGTTAAATGGCATGTTTCTGTCTGAGGGAGTGCCGACGCTTACACTTTTCGGTGTAGAAGTTCTTGCCGGCCCTTCGGTCTCGGATTCAGAGTCACTGGGGACCTGCTTGCTGTTCCTATATTGTTGGAATGGGTTGCTCATATGGAGCTGTGCAAGCTAAATCGGCCCAGCGATTTAATGCATGCCCAAGCGGTCTTGCCCACGGATATGGCGAGGGGGCCGCGGGGGCTGAGATGCCGCTCGGTAACAATGGACGAGAGCTCGTTGGAAAACTGAGCTGTTGCCTTGCCAAGCAGTGACAAGGGGAAGGGGATCGCGGGGACTGGGTCTCCGCTATGGCAAACGAAAATATAAACAACAAAAATTGACACAGTAAAGATTCGTGGTGGCTAAGCTGCCGTTCTGAAAGACAAAGAAGCGAAGCTAAACAAAGTCGGAACACAAACGTCGCGGTGTCAAGTTCGAGTGTCGTAGTGGAGTGGGTAAGCGATGGAAACAAAAACAAACCCAAGACTGTTGCGAAGCTAACACAAAGAATTTCGGTGTAAGCAAAAAGACGACTACATATAAGGGGTAAATTAAATGCACAAATTTAAATGAGACAGTATCCGTCGCCAATAAAAATATATCAATAAATGCACAATTAATAAATTTATTTCCCGGCGGCGCCTTTGCGTCCAGGCTGGGTATTAAATATTAAATATGTAAATATATGTAAATATATTAATTATGTAATCTGGTAGTTATATTGGCGATAATATTCGGCACCGAGATATTTATTGAAAGAATTTTAAAAAATGCAAACAATGAAAAACACAAATAATGTCACTTGTGATTACAGCAATAAAATTGTCAACCAATTAGTGAGTATGTTTATTTGACACAAATTTATAGAAGCGGAGCCGCAGAAAATATTCTGGCCGCGGTTTATTTTTATTTATCAAAAGTTACACAATGCAGATGAAGAAGGGTATGAATTGAATTGCTCACTTACATAATCCCTCCTATACCGCTGTGGGTACTTTTACGTTGAGCGCCAATTAAATAATTAATTAATCCGTGTGCCGGCTGGCCGTCCGTCTGTAGAGGGGGTGAAGCTGGCTGGCAGAACGTCTGTAGCAGGAGGTCGGTTGACCGTAGTTGTAGCTGGTAATATCAGCCGCTGTGTGTGTTGTAGTTGGCCGGTTGGCCTGCGTCATCAACAGTAAATATATGACGATTAGGTTGAGAGGGTAACTGCCCTCTTTTAGCCCGCTGGCCTAGAGACTCAGACTGGGTGTAATTTCAATAAATCAAATACGGCGATGGCCGGAGTTTCAATTCGTGAGCGTTAGCTCTTTATTCTTTCAAATCAAAATGAGAACTGAACTTAAAGCTAACATAAAAAGGGACTCATAGCGGCCACTCCAATGGGTAGTGCTTGCCGGCTATGCACGGGCTTCCGGCCAGACGCTGTGTCAGCAATTTGGCCGGAGCGAGCTTTCGGACGATCGGTCATTGCCGTCGCCCGGTTAACTTACTTAGTTAACTTATATATTACTTTATTCACATTTCTTGCCGATCCGTAAATTGAACGAAACTTATTCAAACATAAACCCCGATCTAATACAATTAGTTAATTAAATAAAATACCTTGAGTTATTTGCATTCTCTAAGAATTAATTTGCGATTTTCAAAAGAAGTTGAATAAATTACGATCGCCTACTATTAAATCTTAAAGTCTCTAATTATACATGAATTGATAAATTTAGAAAGTCCCTTGAAGAAGTATTTTTTTTACTTAAAAAAAATAATACAGAATACCTAGAACTATCGGAAAACTATTTCTTTAAGCTAAAATTTATATTTAGTAAAATACATTGTTATAACATGAATATTATCTTCCTATGCCTTATTTTTTCAAATACCCTATGTTCTTTTTATAAATATTAAATATGACTTGTACCGCTATCCACGGAAAATTAATTACCTTTTCGAACAGAAATAAAACCATGGATCTATAAATAACATTGAACTGAACTATGCTGATGATTTCTCGATCGTAGGGTATCAAAGGGGTCACCGAAGCCATGCTTTAAGGTGGTGATCATAGGTTGGGAGGGCCATACGCGGCCACAATACCATCTGTGGATTCGTATAGCTAACTTTCTCCAAAACTTTTCTGTTCCTATAATACTTATTCCAGAATTTATTTATCGTTTTCTTCCGGTTTCAGTTTACTATTCTCTCTTGTCGCTAGCACGCTTATTTCTGATCTTAGTGATAATAATGTGTAGTCAGTACGCGAATCTGTAGGCGCAAGACCTCCACCCCCAAAGCCGACGAGCGAGTGCCGGACCCTAATAGCCCCGCAACTGCAGATTCCCGATTTCATGCAACCGTTACACGCTACAGATATAATTCATTATTATAAACAAGAAAAGTGGGGCCCAACGTGGGGCCATAGTGAGTACAGTAATCACTCATTAGGACTCACCGGTAATTAAATTCGGATTCTTTTCTATACTTCTTTAATTTCAACTTTTAATTTATTCACTTCTACAAATTACCTTTCTTTGGTCTTTAATTCTTTTGGAGAACAGAGACAAAGAACATTAGTTTTCTTTCTGGCCAAAATTAACAATCAGAGTTAGGAATTTTCTTTACTTAGTTAGTGGTGTTTAGAAAACTCAGTCTGAGGAAAATGCAGAAAGTATCAAACTACAGTAGGTCTTCTGACCCTTTCTGATTTGCTACATCATTACCTTAACCACACTTTGCAAATTAAAAGGTTTCTATAGGCTCAAGCGTTTTGGAAAATAGGTACAACTTCAAGTGGTACACTATCCACGAAAGACCGGTAGAAATTTTAATTTCGTTTAGCCTTAGAGCGATTACGTTTTTTATTAGTGAAGCAGGAATACAACAGTATTAGTTCTCGAACTATACTCTGTCCGCAATACACTTTAGAAAATCTAACCGTCTCCCTACATGGATTTAGTTTTATTAGAGAAAACGAGAAGTCCGATTAATCTGTCTCTTATTATTTTTCCGAGAAAGTTTAGCAGTTAAAAAAATTATAATTTAGTTATCCTACGATACGGGAAACATCAAGCAAAAGTTCAGTTTTACTAATTTTTTTGGTTTATATATCGAGAAGATATTAGTTTTATATCTACTACCTTGGATTCTCTTTGGTTTTTGTGTTTCTTAAAATTTAATTATTTCTAAACTATTCTAAAAATGGGGTTAGACCGATCTCCAGGAAAAGGCTCTCAGGAAGCCACCAAGCAAGTCTGTCCGATATGCAAGTCCGAAATTAAATCATCTTCCGAACTTTACGAAACCATATGCCGTCACGAGTTTCATAAGAAGTGCATAGATGCGCATTTCAAGAAAAGCGACTTGTGTCCAGTATGCAAAGTTTCTTGCAGACCAGTGGTCGAAAAGTGCTTACAAACTCGGTCTCAACCTAAAGGTCGCCAACAAGGAATTAGCGATAATACCCCGGGTCCATCTGGAAGCGCTCAGAGCAACAACAATAGCGTTACTGATCAAGCAACCGCAATAAACACGGTCACAATGGTGTCCATGGAGCGAAGGCTGTTTTCTCTTCTTTCAGAGAAAATTACCGATTTAATCCAGGATTCAGTAGAAGAAAGTGTACAGAGACTGATCAGAACTCCGCCAAATTCCGCTATAAGTGGAGAGGAAAGATCAGCAACTCCTCCTCCAGTAGACGAGGAAAATAACGAGCCAGCTGTTGTCGAGCAAATTCAAAACAGACATCGGGTCCTGCCTAACATAGGTTCTCCTGGTTCTCACCGAAATGAAATTTCCGATCTCCTAACTAGACCCGACAAGGTCATTCATATTTTAAACGGATGGAAAACTAAATTTTCGGGATCAGGTGTTTCAGTAGATAACTTCATTTATAGAGTTGAGGCGCTGACGCATCAAACGTTAGAAGGGAATTTCTCAGTCCTTTGTAGGAACGCCAGCGTTCTCTTTGAGGGCAAGGCCAACGAATTTTATTGGCGTTACCATAAATCGGTAACTGAAGTCCGCTGGGATAGGTTATGTTCTGCATTACGATTGCAATTTCGTCAGAAAAGGGATGATATTGACATCGAGGAGTTGATCCGCAACAGGAAGCAGAAGCCTAGTGAAACCTTCGATAGCTTTTACGATAGCGTAAACATTTTAGTCGATCAACTAGAGATACCATGGAGCTCGAGAAAACTTGTCCGAGTTCTCAAGAATAATCTGAGGCCTGAAATACGACATGAGTTATTGAATGTCGATATTTTAACAGTCTCAGAGTTAAGAGAAACCTGTCGTCGACGCGAAGCTTTTCTCGACGACGTCAAACGCGCTCACGGTTATAGTAAAAGTAGCCCATTTAGACGCGAAATATCAGAACTGATTCTAGAATCTGAAATGTTTCCCGAAGTAAGGGGGGAATGTGAGGAGTTGAATAACTCCCCACAAATAGAAGCAGCAGCAGATGGCCGGCCGCTTACCAGATACGCGGCGAATTCGCGTAGTAACGGCGCGGCGAGGAGATCGAGAGAGTTTGGAGACCAACGAAGGAGAGCGAGAGAGTTTGGAGACCAATGAAGGAGATCGAGAGAGTTTGGAGACCAACGAAGGAGAGCGAGAGAGTTTGGAGACCAATGAAGGAGAGCGAGGGAGATTGGAGACCAAGGATGGAGATCGAGAGAGAATGGAGACTTCGCGGGCAGAGCAAGAGTGCCGTATGCAAAAGGGGATAACGGAACTCCACCGGACTTTGGACTCTCCCGTGAACTTTGAACCGGGAGAGGAAGTGCCACATCTCGGCAGTGGAGCGGCACACAGGCGTGCCACAAGCGGCCCGGGAATCAGCGGGACTGCAGCAGTGGGCGGAGCATCGATTGAAAGCGGTACGTGAAGGAGAAGTGGGTCATCCAGGAGGCACGGACTTTGGACCCAGAGTGGAGAGATCCAGCGGGCCGTGCGCAAAAGGGAAATAACGGTGCTTGGAGGCCCTATATAAGGCCGCAGAGCGCTGGCAGCTGGATCAGTCGATCACGAGGAGTCAAACCTTCAAGATCAATTAAAGTACCAAATAAACAGTCAGTCAAGCAAATAATCTACGAGGGAGCTACAACCAAGCGAGTCGTCGGAAGCAGCGCCGTGGGAAGCATACAAGGAGCAAGATCGCCACGTCGAGACGTTCGGGATTAGGACATCAGGAATCTCCGAATTGAGACACAGGTGGCTGAGTTCTGAAAGGCATCACGCGGCTAAGTCAAGGCGTTTGTTTTCTAACTTTGCCACGACCACACCCTGGCGAGTCGCCCGGCGGGTCTGTCAGAGACAAGCAAAAGAGTCCTACGACGAAGAGCCGTCAGCTTGGGGAGGAAAGTTGTCTGCGACCCAGCGTACCTTGCCCGACCAAGCAGGACCTGGCGTGACGGACGAGCGGTAGATCGATTTGCGGTTTCAAGAGGCGGCAGCCTGGAGAGCCCTGCGATTACCGGCGAAGTTCCCGAGCAGCGACCGCCCAGCTCCCCGAGCGCCAGAACAACGAGATACTGGTCAGAAGACAGCGCAGAGGACATCAACAGCGACGCCAGCAGACATTTCCGGCAGCCACGTTACCATCGCCGCGCGGAGCTCATTGGGGAGCGCAGGAGCGTCGCGGACGTCACGCATTAGGGTGAAGCCGGGTGGAACGTTCGTCTGCGCTAGGCGTAAAGCGAAGTGAACCGCTAGACAGCCTCCGGGCGGCAGCCTTGACTGTCAGCGCGAACTGAGCAAGAACCTAGCGGGACCGTCCGGGACAGAGCAAGGGACAGTATTGCCTCGAAAGGCGTCAGCCTGGAGAGCAAGGCTTGTTCACCCTAGTCTGAGAACGGTGACGCTTCCCTAAGCCCAAAGGCCGAACTCTCTGCGGGTCTAAGGCGCAACAAGCGACCCCGAGGCAGCGCGTCGGCGAGTGAGCAGAGGCGGCCACTACGAGCGTCCCGAGACCCAGGAGCCAAGCGGAAGCCGAGTCATCACGTCGACAAGCCAGAAGGAGGAGCACCAGCAGCCGGCGGAACCAGAACAAGGAGATACAGAAGCCAGCATAGCCACACACCCGCTGTACCAATACCAAGAGAATAAATCCCACTGTTACCATTTGAACACTTTGTTTTCTCACTGATCTACGGGCAATCACGTCATATAAATTTGGTGGGACGAACGCACAATCTTCTGAGCTAGCCGCACGAATCTCGTAGCGAGCAGACACACAAAATCAGTTCGTTACATCTGGCGCCCAACGTGATTGTCGCAACAGTGAGAACAGCACAGAAAAAATGGGAAAGAAGTGGATTTACCGCCTCAAGAAGGAAGACTTCGCCCATGTCGCACAGAGGCTCAACGTCGCCCTGGAGGGCAGGCTAGACGACATGAGGAAGGCACTATCGGAATACTACTCCGAAACAGAGAACGATCCACAACTCGTCGACATCTGGGCCGAGCTGGAGGCGACATACTACGACAGAGCCGGCCCAAGCATTACGTTAACGAACGCTGAAGGGGACAACCTGGTGGCAAGCCTGAGCGTTGACAACATGCAGAAAGAGGCCCACAGGAGAGAATCAAGCCAAGAAAAGAAAGCAGCAGCGCTGATCCGCCAAGCCAGTCGGACTATGCAAAGGTCGCTAAGCAGGTCCGCGAATGGTCGTTCAGGTTCGACGGGGCGGAAAAACCATTCGAGTTCCTGGAGCAGGTAGAATTGTCCGCCAACACGTACGGTTTGGAGCTTGATATGATCCCTCGAGCGATGCCGGAGTTGCTAAAAGGAAGGGCCTTGAAATGGTTCATCGCCAACAATAAGCAATGGAGAACATGGGCAGAATTCATTGAAAGCTTCCACACATATTTCCTGCCAAGAGACTTCTTCACCAGGCTGGCGGACCAGGTCCGGCAAAGGAAGCAAGGCTTCAGCGAGTCGTTCAAGGACTACATGATCGACATGCAGACGATGGTGAGGCCACTTAACTATTGTACGAAAGAGACGTTAAGGGTCATTAAAGAGAACTGCACCCCAAGCCTACGAATGTTCTTAAGAGCATACAAAGTGTCGGACCTGGACCAGACGAGTACGAAGAACTTGAAAAGGAACGGGAAGTTTTCGCACAGGAGAACAAGTTCTCAAGGACCAAGTCGGCGTCACCAACACAGGTGACATGTAGAAGATGCGAGGAGACATATAACCAGGACACACGAGGAAACGACCAATGGTCACCACCACACCAAGCCAGACGACAGCAGGCAGAAGACGCACCACGCGGAGGCCATTGGGCACCACCCCCACAGCAACAGAGACAGCCAAACAATACCTTGTGGAGGCCGCCAAGCAACACACAGAGGCCACAAGAGGCCACCCATATCACAGACCCGCAGGAGGCCTGTCGGAAATGCGGTGGGAACGGACACTGGGCTAGAGGATGTCGTAACCAGCGGCTGCTGTTTTGCTGGATATGCGGCAAGGTCATATCTGGAAGGTTACCACTTTAAGGTAGTAAGCGACCACATGGCCCTGAAGTGGCTCAACAGCATCGAAAGCCCTTCAGGAAGGATCGCCAGATGGGCCCTGGAGCTACAACAGTACGACTTTGAGATAGCGTACAGAAAGGGCCAGCTAAACGTGGTGGCCGACGCATTATCAAGACAACCACTATTAGAGACGCTACGAGGAGTAAAAGAGGCATCGGCAACAATAACCTCAGGAGAGTGCAGCTGGATCAAGGACATGGGCGAAAAGATAAGGACCCAACCGCAGAAGTACCCGGACTATGTTATGGATGGTGAGACACTGTACAGAAACATACCTCACCGAGCAGGCAGTGCAGACGTCGCGTCATGGAAGATGTGCGTCCCGAAGTCACTACGAGAAACAGTGTTGAGGGAAAACCACGACGCACCGTCCGCGGGACACGTAGGAAGCCGAAGGACAATTGCACGGTTGGCAGCCCGATACTACTGGCCAGGCATGCATAGAGACGCCCGAGCCCACGTACGAAAATGCGAGATTTGCATGCGGTTTAAGCCCAATCAGATGCAGGCGGCTGGGAAGATGTTGACCCAAGTGCCGGAGGAACCATGGGCCACGGTATGTGCACACTTCGTTGGACCCCTACCAAGATCTAAGCACGGGAACCAAATGCTGCTGGTCATGATAGACAGGTTTTCGAAATGGACGGAACTGGTGCCCCTACGCAGTGCGACGGCAGAGTCGCTCAAGAAGGCGTTTAGGGAGCGCATAATCGCAAGGTACGGGGTCCCGAAGGTGGTCATAACGGACAACGGAGTGCAGTTTACAAGCCGTATCTTCAAGAGTTTTCTGGCCGAGATGGGTATCAGACAACAGTTCACTGCACCATACACACCACAAGAAAATCCGACCGAACGAGCGAACAGAACGGTCAAGACCATGATTGCGCAGTTCGCAGGGCAGGACTAGAGAAACTGGGACGAGAAGTGGCCGGAGATTATGCTAGCAGTGAACACGAGCACATCGGAATCCACCGGCCATACACCGGCGTTTCTTACCCAGGGAAGGGAACCACGTCTACCCAGCAGCCTATATGATAAGGAAACCCTAGGCACTGGACGAGCTACGGAGACCCCTGAGGAAAATGCCAACAAACTAAAAGAGGTATTCGAGATCGTGCGGCGAAATATGGAAAAGGCGTCCCAGGACCAAGCCAGACACTACAATCTGAGAAGGAGGCAATGGTCACCAGCGGTGGGCGACATAGTGTGGGCCAAGGAACATCACCTGTCCAAAGCGGCCGAAGGATTCGCTGCAAAACTAGCCCCGAGGTACGATGGCCCTTACCAGGTTGTAGATTTCGTCTCTCCAGTGATCTGCAAAATTCGCCACACACAGTCGAAGAAAGAAAAGACAGTTCACGTTGGCGAGCTCAAGCAACAAGTAAACGAGCAGACAGCAGAAACATCAGATGTCTAACAACGGGTACGAGGCGGCAGGATTAGGCGTCAGGCCGAAGCGAGAGTCATCCATACGCCACACGGAAAGGACAATCAGGATAGAACAAGGACATGGATAAGGATCACACGTTGATCCAGACTGCGAGGCCACAGGATTAGGCGTCAGGCCGAAGCGAGAGTCATCCACACGCCACGCAGAAAGGTCAACCATAAGGGTAGGGCACAAGGACGTGGATAGGGATGGATGGTGATCCCGACCGCAAGGCAACAGGATTCAGCGTCGGGCAGTTGCCAGAGTCATCCGCGATAACGCCAGGCGGAAGGGACACTTACAAAACGGCACAAGGATACGGGTAACGTAGAAGAGAGTATGCGCGGAAGGAGACAAGCAACACAAGACGCGCAGTCCAGACATACACCGCAGCATCCGGAGATTTTATACGGAATGCGCCGGACGAGCTCGTCTAGTTGTTACCCGAGGAAAAGGGGAGGACGGTGCAGAATCAGATCTACACCGTAGCCAGCTGGTCACAAAAAAAAAAAAAAACAAAAACACGCACCACACCAACAGTTGACTAAAAACAAGAAAAGGAACGGGGCACGCATGGGCCGCACCAGCAACCTGAAATTTAAAGGGGGCTTAATGCAGGAAGCAGAAAGACATCATAAATACTTACCGGCTGTCCTGGTTGCGAAGCGAATGCGAAGTCCTCTCCGCAACCGCTCTCTAAACCTGCCAATGTGGAGTCAGATGCTGCCAACAGAGGACGAGTGAAGGGCGAGAGAGGACGAAAGGATGAGATGAAAAGGAGTGAAGGAAATGCAAAAGAAACTTACCTATGAATTTCATAGTATGAAAGTTGCAAAATCACCACGAGCCAGGGAAGGGGGCGCCTCGATAGGCGATCGATTGGCACTGGACGATAGTGCGATCGATGGGCACACGACAATGGAAATATCGGCCAAGGTGGAAATATCGCAAACGAGCAGGTGGCAACGCCGCACCGTCGGTATCGATATGCGAATAAATATCGATCACGCACGAATGGTGTGACCAGGCGGAGGAAACACGGAAAGGAGTGAGACGCAGCAATGAGCAGCGAGCTGGGGATCGATAGCCCAGGAGTATCGATGTCCCAGTGGGAACACAGGAAATATCGGCGCGGGAGATTTAAAGTTGCTACGAGGCGGATGACCCCGCTGTAGAAACTCAAGGGAGTTAAGAGCGTCGAGGGAGCAACGAGGGAGCGCCGCGGGAATCACAAGGACTCAAAGGCTAGGATAAGCAAGGAAACGCCGGAGAGTAGGAACCAGTCTTAAATGTTTCCCGAAGTAAGGGGGGAATGTGAGGAGTTGAATAACTCCCCACAAATAGAAGCAGCAGCAGATGGCCGGCCGCTTACCAGATACGCGGCGAATTCGCGTAGTAACGGCGCGGCGAGGAGATCGAGAGAGTTTGGAGACCAACGAAGGAGAGCGAGAGAGTTTGGAGACCAATGAAGGAGATCGAGAGAGTTTGGAGACCAACGAAGGAGAGCGAGAGAGTTTGGAGACCAATGAAGGAGAGCGAGAGAGATTGGAGACCAAGGATGGAGATCGAGAGAGAATGGAGACTTCGCGGGCAGAGCAAGAGTGCCGTATGCAAAAGGGGATAACGGAACTCCACCGGACTTTGGACTCTCCCGTGAACTTTGAACCGGGAGAGGAAGTGCCACATCTCGGCAGTGGAGCGGCACACAGGCGTGCCACAAGCGGCCCGGGAATCAGCGGGACTGCAGCAGTGGGCGGAGCATCGATTGAAAGCGGTACGTGAAGGAGAAGTGGGTCATCCAGGAGGCACGGACTTTGGACCCAGAGTGGAGAGATCCAGCGGGCCGTGCGCAAAAGGGAAATAACGGTGCTTGGAGGCCCTATATAAGGCCGCAGAGCGCTGGCAGCTGGATCAGTCGATCACGAGGAGTCAAACCTTCAAGATCAATTAAAGTACCAAATAAACAGTCAGTCAAGCAAATAATCTACGAGGGAGCTACAACCAAGCGAGTCGTCGGAAGCAGCGCCGTGGGAAGCATACAAGGAGCAAGATCGCCACGTCGAGACGTTCGGGATTAGGACATCAGGAATCTCCGAATTGAGACACAGGTGGCTGAGTTCTGAAAGGCATCACGCGGCTAAGTCAAGGCGTTTGTTTTCTAACTTTGCCACGACCACACCCTGGCGAGTCGCCCGGCGGGTCTGTCAGAGACAAGCAAAAGAGTCCTACGACGAAGAGCCGACAGCTTGGGGAGGAAAGTTGTCTGCGACCCAGCGTACCTTGCCCGACCAAGCAGGACCTGGCGTGACGGACGAGCGGTAGATCGATTTGCGGTTTCAAGAGGCGGCAGCCTGGAGGGCCCTGCGATTACCGGCGAAGTTCCCGAGCAGCGACCGCCCAGCTCCCCGAGCGCCAGAACAACGAGATACTGGTCAGAAGACAGCGCAGAGGACATCAACAGCGACGCCAGCAGACATTTCCGGCAGCCACGTTACCATCGCCGCGCGGAGCTCATTGGGGAGCGCAGGAGCGTCGCGGACGGCACGCATTAGGGTGAAGCCGGGTGGAACGTTCGTCTGCGCTAGGCGTAAAGCGAAGTGAACCGCTAGACAGCCTCCGATCGGCAGCCTTGACTGTCAGCGCGAACTGAGCAAGAACCTAGCGGGACCGTCCGGGACAGAGCAAGGGACAGTATTGCCTCGAAAGGCGTTAGCCTGGAGAGCAAGGCTTGTTCACCCTAGTCTGAGAACGATGACGCTTCCCTAAGCCCACAAGGCCGAACTCTCTGCGGGTCTAAGGCGCAACAAGCGACCCCGAGGCAGCGCGTCGGCGAGTGAGCAGAGGCGGCCACTACAAGCGTCCCGAGACCCAGGAGCCAAGCGGAAGCCGAGTCAACACGTCGACAAGCCAGAAGGAGGAGCACCAGCAGCCGGCGGAACCAGAACAAGGAGATACAGAAGCCAGCATAGCCACACACCCGCTGTACCAATACCAAGAGAATAAATCCCACTGTTACCATTTGAACACTTTGTTTTCTCACTGATCTACGGGCAATCACGTCATATAAATTTGGTGGGTCGAACGCACAATCTTCTGAGCTAGCCGCACGAATCTCGTAGCGAGCAGACACACAAAATCAGTTCGTTACAAGGTTCGCAGTCGGAAAACGAGTTAGAAGTAGACGCGTTTACCTTAAAATGCTGGAATTGTCCCAAAGATGGCCACATTTACCAGGATTGTTTAGCCGATAAAAGACTTTTCTGTTACGGCTGTGGAGCAGATAACACTTACAAAACGAATTGTGGAAAGTGTGCAAAAAACTCCAAGTCCGGCGCTTCGAAGTTGCCGAACAAACCAAAAACTTCGAGTGCCTTTCGCAACCAGTCAACGATGACCGATAGCCTTGACGTATAGGAAAGCAATGCCAGCTCTTTGCTGCATTGTAAAGTTAAAATGTTACCTGATATTCCAAATCCAAAATTTTGTCTTAACCCTCTCTTGGAAAGATTTAAATCTCGGAGTTCTAAAAGAATCAAATCCTTTTGGCAAAACATTAGAACCTGTCGGCTAGGATTGAAATATATTTGTTCTGTTCCGATAGAAACAAGAGATCTTCGACCGTTTTTGCCGGTTCGTTTATTAGATCGTACCGTATACGGCTTACTTGACTCCGGGGCATCTATAAGTTGCTTTGGGGGTGATTTAGCCAGCGAACTCATGAAGAATAACAATACTTACAAGTCGTTAAACGTTAGTGCTACCACGGCAGATGGAAGCCCACAACGAATAGTAGGCAAGATGAAAGTTAATATAGAATATGGAAACATTCAAAAGATTTTAAACATTTATATTGTACCATCACTAAAGCAAGATCTATACTTGGGCATAGATTTTTGGAGGCTGTATGATCTTCTTCCCAAAAATCTGCATATATCCGAGCTAGAATCTAAATTCTAGCAAAGTTAGCAGCGACGTCGAGGCAGATCAGCACGACTTGTCTGAAGCAGAAAAGTTAAGATTAGTTCATGTTATCAATTCGTTTCCTTCATTCGCTCAGGAAGGTCTGGGTCAGACAGGTTTGATTACATATACAATTGATGTGGGCAGTGCTAAGCCAGTTAAACAGCGTCATTTTCCCGTCTCACCTGCCGTTGAGAAGAGTATGTACGCAGAAATAGACAGAATGTTGCAATTAGGGGTTACTGAAGAGTCGGAAAGTGCATGGTCCTCTCCCATCGTCATGGTTACTAAACCTGGCAAAGTGAGGATTTGTTTAGATTGCCGAAAGGTCAATAGTTTCACCGGTCAATAGTTTCATATCCACTTCCACAAATCAGTGGCATCTTAAGTCGGTTGCCAAGAGCCGAGTATATTACTAGTCTTGACTTGAAAGACGCCTATTGGCAAGTGCCGTTGGAAGTTCAATCCCGAGACAAGACTGCATTTACAGTCCCCGGTAGGCCACTCTACCAATTTAAAGTAATGCCTTTTGTTCTTTGTAATGTCACCAGCACAATGTCTCGCTTGATGGACAAAGTCGTCCCACCGCATCTCAGAAACGAGGTATTCATATACTTGGATGACCTCCTGGTAGTATCTTCAAATTTTGAGAATCATCTTAACGTACTTAGGGAGATCGCCGTTCACATCAAGCGTGCAGGATTGACAATCAATATTTGCAAAAGTCATTTCTGCATGCGACGTGTACGTTATCTGGGCCATATCATTGGTGATGGCGGAATTCGTACAGATCCTGAAAAGGTGAAAGCAATCACCGAGTTTCCCGTCCCGAAAACCCTGCGAGGTTTGAGGAGTTTTATGGGCTTATGTGGCTGGAACCGCAAATTCGTTCCGAACTTTGCATCACTCGCTTCTCCTTTAACTGATTTAATGACAACCAAACGAAAGTTCAGTCTAACTCCAGAAGCACTAAAAGCCTTCGAAATTTTGAAGACTCGTCTTAGCGAAGCTCCGGTGTTATGTAGCCCGGACTTTTCTAAACCATTTGCTATTCATTGCGATGCTAGCAAGTCTGGTGTCGGTGCTGTGTTAGTACAGGTATCTCAGGAAGGAGACGAACGTCCTATAGCATTTATCTCGAAAAAAACTAAATCGAGCTCAAAGAAATTATACCGTGACCGAGCAGGAGTGTCTGGCGGCAATAGTAGCCTTGAAGAACTTTAGAGCTTACGTGGAAGGAAATGATTTCACGATTATAACTGACCACGCCTCGCTTAAATGGCTTATGTTTAACCATGATCTCAGTTCTCGTTTAGCTCGATGGGCGTTAGCCTTGCAAAGATATCGATTTAAAATTGAGCATCGTAAGGGTACTATGAACGTGGTACCTGATTCCTTGTCCCGCGTTAACGAGGACGAAGGCGCGGCGATAGATTTGCGGGAAGGTTTGTTGGTCGATATGAATTCAAACCACTTTAAATCTCCTGCTTACAAAGATCTAGTAGCTAAGGTTGAAGAGAAGAAAGATAATTTCCCTGATTTTAAAACAGAGGAGGGGTATTTGTATAGAAAAGCAGAACATTTAACTGGAGAACAAGTACACGATGAATACGCATGGAAGCTTTGGTTACCATCAGAGCTGATCCCCGAAGTTCTTTTCCAAGCCCACAACAGTCCATTGGCTTCCCACGGCGGGATACATAAGACTGTCGAGCGCGATAGGAGGTATTATTTTTGGCCGCGGCTCGTGCCTGACGTGAAAGCATACGTAAATGCATGTGAGACATGTAAGTCGACTAAACCACCGAATCATGTTCTCAGACCACCGCTAGGAAAAGCGCCAGAAACCGTGCGACTTTTTCAACGGATTTTCATCGATTTTCTCGGACCTTACCCACGTTCGAGAAGCGGGAATATCGGGATTTTCATAGTCCTAGATCATTTCTCTAAATTTGTATTTCTAAAACCTGTAAATAAGATTATTGCTAGTGTTGTCATTAAGTACCTCGAAGGCGAGCTCTTCATGACTTTCGGTGTCACGGAAACTGTCGTATCAGACAACGGATCACAATTCCGTTCTGAAGCGTTTCAGAAACTAATGAAGACGTATGAGATTTCACACGTGCTGACGGCAGTTCATTCGCCTCAAGCTAACGCCTCTGAGCGAGTCAATCGTTCTGTTATTTCAGCGATTCGAGCTTACCTTCGTCCAGATCAGAAAGATTGAGATGAGTATTTGAATAGGATATGTTGTGCCTTGAGATCCTCGATCCATGCCAGTATCGGTACAACGCCGTACTATATGGCTTTCGGCCAGCATATGGTAACTTCTGGTTCTACTTATTCCTTGCTTAGGAGACTGAACATGCTAGATGATCGTTCCTTAATTTTTAATAGGCAAGATTAATTTGAAATAGTCCGAGAGGAAGCGACTAAGCAAATGCAGAAAGCTCACGATCGGAACGAAAAGCTTTATAATTTGCGCTCGACAGATGTTTCCTACGCTGAAGGGCAAGAGGTATTCCGACGCAATTTTAAGCTAAGTTGCTTTCAGACCGGCTATAACACCAAGTTCGGTCCATCATTCGTAAAAGCCCGAGTTCGAAGAAAATTGGGAAGATCTTATTACGAACTAGAGGACTTGCAAGGTCGACTCTTGGGTAACTATCACACGAAAGATTTTCGCCAGTGATGCGACTCCAGGCGATAATCTGTCTAGGGTATCTAGAGCCAAATAACCTAGCCTGATTCTAGCGGGGGCGCCTGTAGCGACTGGCGAACCTAGGTTCAGCCTGAAAGCCTACTATACAGGGTCCGCTTAAACCAAAGCTTGATTTAGTGTGGCCACCTGTGTCGGCTATTCAATATTTCGATAGTTTTGAACAGCTGTATCGGCTATTCGATATTTCGATAGTTTTGAACAGCTGAGCCAGGGTGGTGTTGGAAAGTTCTAGTTTTGACACCTGTCGGTCGTCATATGATATATATTTCCGCCAAGAACCTCGCAGCAAGAGAAGCGGACGTGCCAACAGCTCGAAATTTAATTTTTTTTATTAAAAGGCTAAAAGCCCGAAATATATATTTTTGAGTGGCATCCAGTATTCTAAGTGGTGTTTAGCACACAGGGTGGCTGCCAGCTATAAAAGCTAGCCAGCGAATAAAGCTTAAAGTAAGTGCAAGTGCATTTTGTTAGAAATTGGTGCGTATTTAACCTCCAACAAAATTTCACTACAGGTATTTTTAATATTCCGGGTGGAAAACCCAGCCAGTGCTGCCACAAGTTGCCGCCAAAAGCGCATCTTATTGATTCGGCCAATTTACTGGAGGATTTACCACCTCAAGAAGGACAAAATCAAATCTCGGGGCCCAATCTGTAATTAATTTAAATGCCCAATCGTCAGGTTGGCCCGCGAGGAATGATTTGAAGGGATTAGTGCCCTGAAGTACCCCTATCTACGGGTCAAATAGTGACGGCCAAGAAGAGCACTTTATATAAAAAGGAACCGATGGCATTTTAATTCAATTACATAACCTGTACCGATGCTCATCATGCCGCGCCTCCGTACACCAGCCGAGTTTTAAGGGGTGCGCGTATCCGTCTAGGAGGCTTCCGAGTGGTATATCGCTGCCGCAGATTTAGGGATTTATACCCGTTTATTTTGTAAAAGCGCCGCGTGTGTGAACGGCCTTAACCTAGCATGACACACTAGCCAACCGGGTTTAACATTAATGGATCATTCCTAACCCTGTTATATAAGCAACGCGCTTTGAGAGACCAAATTTAAAAATTAATGTGAAAAGAAAATCAATGAAATTAAAGATATGTGAGCCATAAAGCAAACAATAATTTTTCGCAAAGCCTCAAGTGGCAACGCCATGTAAAGCGATAGTTATATTTGACAAATTGAAAGAAAATAACCAGTCACTCGGGTTAAAGGAGATAATGCACGCCGAGAAGCATTAATTTAATTTAAGAAGAGCTAAATTTTTTTTTTGGGTTTAAATGAGAAATTTGTTATTGCAAAGCATTCAAGGAAGTACGATGAATTAGGTACGGGTTACAAGTTTAGTTTAAATCGTTCGCGCGTCTAAGAGAAATGAGAGAAATGTTTATTTGCCCTTTAAATTCTACATGGCGAGAAATATCGCAACCCTTTAGATTACAGCCAACCCATCCCGTCCGGAGATCGATCTTCAACGTTGGAGGAAATGCCGTGAGTCACACTAACTAATCACATATATATATTACTTTATTCACATTTCTTGCCGAACCGTAAATTGAACGAAACTTAATCAAACATAAGCCCCGATCTAAAACAATTAATTAATTAAATAAAATACCTTGAGTTATTTGCATTCTCTAAGAATTAATTTGCGATTTTCAAAAGAAGTTGAATAAATTACGATCGCCTACTATTAAATCTTAGTCTCTAATTGCCTGAATACATGAATTGATAAATTTAGAAAGTCCCTTGAAGAAGTATTTTTTTTACTAAAAAATAATACAGAATACCTAGAACTATCGGAAAACTATTTATTTAAGCTGAAATTTATATTTAGTAAAATACATTGTTATAACATGAATATTATCTTCCTATGCCTTATTTTTCAAATACCCTATGTTCTTTTTATAAATATTAAATATGACTTGTACCGCTATCCACAGAAAATTAATTACCTTTTAAAACAGAAATAAAACCATGGATCTATAAATATCATTGAACTGAACTAAGCTGATGATTTCTCGATCGTAGGGTATCAAAGGGGTCACCGAAGCCATGCTTTAAGGCGGTGATCATAGGTTGGGAGGGCCATACGCGGCCACAATACCATCTGTGGATTCGTATAGCTAACTTTCTCCAAAACTGTTCTGTCCCTATAATACTTATTCCAGAATTTATTTATCGTTCTCTTCCGGTTTCAGTTTACTATTCTCTCTTGTCGCTAGCACGCTTATTTCTGATCTTAGTGATAATAAAGTGTAGTCAGTACGCGAATCTGTAGGCGCAAGACCTCCACCCCCAAAGCCGACGAGCGAGTGCCGGACCCTAATAGCGTGCAACTGCAGATTCCCGATTTCATGCAACCGTTACACGCTACAGCTTGTGGGCGTTAGAGTGGGCGTGGCACTCTGCTGAAACAAACTTGCGCTGCGCAGGAATCTCAGGAATCTGCATGCCTAATCACAGTATTGTAGCTTTTATAGTTTCCGAAATATCCGCGTTCATACTTACGATTTTTTGAAGTTTGTGGGCGGTTTGTTGGCGTTAGACTGGGCGTAGCACATTGCTGAAACAAACTTACGCTGCGTAAGAAGCTCAGGAATCTGCACGCAAAATCTCAATAGCCTAGCTCTTATAGTTTCCGAGATCTCGGCGTTCATCCGGGCAGACAGACGGACGGACAGACGGACATGGCTAGATCGACTCGGCTAATGATCCTGATCATTAGGGGTCGGAAACGCTTCCTTATGCCTGTTGCATACTTTCCGACGAATCTAGTATACCCTTTTACTCTACGAGTAACGGGTATAAAAACATAATCTTTAACATATATAATCTCTAGAAATTAACTCAACTATATTATTACGTTATTTTTAAAAAAGAGGGAGATTTAGTATGCGCACATATCGGGTACACACTTTACATTAATAACGTTAAATTATAAATATATAAAAGTCAAACGGTCAGCACATTTTCAAGTGCATTGGTAAAATGATCACCCTGCAGACAACTGTCGCTGTGTTGGTATATTTCACACACTTGAATACGATTTAAATGTCGCGTTAATAAATACACTGGTCGGCATATATATTTTGTCATGGCGATGCCTCAGTTTCTTTTTCAATTTGTATTTATTTTAAAGACAAAAATTTTTATAAATTGTATATAATTCATTTAGTTACAATGTATAAAATTATATATAAACAATTTTTCTTTTTTAACATTAAACTAAAAACAAAGTAATTTTTTGTTTTATTTAACTATAATGTATTAGAAATTTATTATAAACTGGAAATTAATAAAAAAATATACGCTCCTTTGGTGTCTATTACCTCTTGGAGGTGATTTGGAAGGGAATCGCCCAAGGTTTGAAGGTAATTTAAAGGAATATCTTTCCAGATCATTGTGACCTCAGTAATGGTGTCTGATTTTGTCCTGGTCAGATCAGTGCTTCTATTTCGCTTTATTAGCGACCACACATGGCCAATCGAGGGTTTCCACCCCAACATCCATTAAAAACCTATTAATCATTTTGGCCTTATGGTAAGGAGCGTTGTCCTGTTGGAAAATAAATTCCTTTCCTATTAATCTGTCGCCGGAGGGAAGCGCATAATTGTTTAAGGTTTCTAAATATCGTATCTGGTTCATGGATCCGTCGATATGAACCAAGTCTCCCACACCAATATAGGAAACTGAACCCCAGAACATAACGCTTCCACCCCCATGGCTTACTCTTTGATACACAGAAGCAATTTTTTTACGATAATTGAGACGCATGGAATTCAAAACTACTCTCATCCGTCCACAGCACATTACGCCAAAATGAAGCGGGCTTGGAAATGTACCTTTTTGCAAACTCCAAACGCTTAAGTTTATTTTTTGGGGTGATAAAGGGCATGTGCTTTGCAATATATGTTTTCATATTTGCTTCAATCATACGCCTGCATATTGTTCTTTCACTTATGGAAGTAGTTCATTCTCATTCCACTCCAAGGACACAGCCTTTGGTGTTTTTAGAGGGTCCTTCTTAAAAGCACGGACGATAAGACGATCTTCCTCAGTGACAAAATATATGTGCCGCTGCAAAAATCGTTGCTTGCTGGCATTCTTATCAGCAGAACGAGAAAACAAAAGACGATTGACGAAATGTTTAGCATATTTACAGTTATTAATTGCACTTCTCTTTTATATATATGCCGACCAGTGTACATTGCGATGGCGACAAAACGAATTACAGTAGAAACTGGCGTAATCCGTGTAGGACCTGGCGAACTTAGGAAGTTTTAATTGAGGCAAGCGAGATCTATTGGACATCGCCATGATTGGCGGCGAGTAAGCAGTGTTCGATCCCATCGTTGAAAAATGATGGTTTTTTGATTGCCTGCCGAGCTCCCTCTGTAGGTAGATTAAGCGATGCCAAAAAAAGACTCCAACTTGTTGAGGGATTCCAGGTAAACTTTCAAATCATACTCATCCATCGACCGGAACTGCCCTATGTCAATTTAGGGACTCAAGTCTATTGAAGATGGCACTGATCTTGAGTTTAAAAATTCAGCTGTATATGGTGACCAAGAAGTGTTCAAAACTTCTTCCGCAGCTTCTCCTTGAGCTGCTGGTGTTGCTGGGAGGATACCAGATCCAATTAATAAACTAACACACGCAGTCAGTATTTTAAATGTATTCTATATTTTCATTTGCGTTAAGAATTTTGTTTGTGATTAACCGCAGAATTTCCTTTGTCGCGCGTTAGCAGCTTCTGCGATCGCTGGAGTTAGAATTGCAACTGCTCTGCAAGAGGACATTCGACAGTCAGAAGGAGAGACTTAACAGAAGCTTCGAATAAGTGGTAATAGAAAGAGCGAGTTGATGCCCTATTTACAAAGAGTTTTTGCAGCAGCAGCTCCGAAAATCCCTCAATATGAGAAATTATTAGTCAACAAGTGTTGGTGTGTACATGAGAAAGGTGGCACACATGCTCCACATCCCCATGTGACAATACTAATCACGTGACCTTTTTCCTCATTATAAGGAACTAAATTTCAACAGGCGTTGTTGTTTTCGTGAGAAAGGTGGCCAAAATATCCAAAGAATGTGAATATTTATTGCTAATAGAGGAACAGGGTGTTCCCTGTCTCACAAAGTTAATGATTCTCAGATTTGTGAATTTTTTCAAACACACATTTTTGTGTCCGCCACAAAACGATTGTAAATCTGGTAAATTGTCTAAGATTCTCTTCTTTTTTCAATGGGCTCATAAAGGGACTAAAGCAAATTCTACCCGAACATGCGCACCTGTCCATTACCGGACCACAATAAAAGGGATAAATGCACAAACGTGAAGGCGGACGAGTTACCGTCCAGTCGGTTGGTAACGATCGTCCGAAGCCACCCAGAGCTACACTAGATATGGTACGCTGACAGCTGCACAAATCCACACACACTCTGATATACAAATGTATCAATCTGAAACATAGTCCGAACTAAGCAAAGAACTACTTGAGTCGTTGACCCTTTGACACAGGAAGCCCCAACCCCTTTTTATAGAAGGAGATTCACTGTAAACATTCTTTTTATTTCTTTTTGGTATTATTATATAAGTTAAGCTATGTACATTTTGGCAACGGCGGCTTCCTCGGCCACCGCTGAATAATATGACTTATGACAAACTTAAACTATCGCAGACTATTTTTGTCATCAACTATTCGTTAACCTATTCAACCCATATTATCACCTAGCATCAATCTACCAACCTTGGCATCTCACTTAAAATATCTGGCGCATCCGACTTAGGACCGTGATGGATTATCTAATATTCATAATCCTGTAAGAACACTGCACATACACCAAATTATGGTAGATTATCTTGAGAAATAGAAGGAATTTAGCTTAGGTGCCAAAAGAAACATCAGTGACAAAGGGCGACATGGAAATAAATGTTTTATAGAACATATATTTATTTTATAAAAAGAAAATAAAATTGTACTCCAATTTCTTCAAAGAAATTCATATTTAAAAAAAAAATTGAATAAAAATATACACTTCCTAAAAGATATAAAAAAACAAGAAAGGAAGTTAACTTCGGCAAGCCGAAGTTTGTATACCCTTGCATTTAAATTTAATTAAATTTAAAAGTACCAAAAAATTTATTCCCAATAGTATAAGATAATATGTCAAAAAATACCGAAGCTATAATTTGTTTTATATTATTTTCCCACCAATTTTCCAATCGATCCTATAGCAGCTATATGAAAAAGTCGTCGAATTTTGATAAAATGTAATTCGAAATTAAAACTATATAAAAAATGTTATTTCCAAGTTTAGTGTTAAAAGACACCAAAGATATATTAAAAAAAAATTTTTTTTCCGATTATTCCTATGGGAGATATAAGATATAGTTGTCCGATCCGGCTGGTTCCGACTTATAAACTACTACTTATTTCAAAACATGGTGAACTCCATATAAAAAAAGAATAAGAATAGTGCTCTACTAGCAAGCTGCTTTCATATGACACTTCCAAATTTGTGTTAAAAAGAGAAAAAAAATATATAAATAAACAAAAGGAAAAAGAAAAAGGAAGAAAAGTATTTGGAAACAAATTGTTATAACGATTCGAACAAATATTAATTTTGTACCTTCACTGGAAAATTCTACAAGATTAAGACCGCCTGAGGTACTCACAACAATTACACTACAAACTATAATAATAAGCATCGAACACGCATATATAAGTATTATAAAAACTATTTTATAAAATCGTTATAATGATCATATACAAGTGAACAAGTATAGATCAAGCTTTTTGTGCAAAGTAAAAATAAATTTGACTTAATGCCTTAAAGGTCAAGAACCTGCAAAACACAAACCGTTAGCGAGCAAGGAGCACATACTAACTAATTGTCCCTAGACCACTTACCACACACGCACCTCCTAATATGGACTCAAGTAATAATTCGTTACTTTCCACCCAAATAATGTCGTTGTAAATCCCTCCGAGTTGTTCGTTTCTATGAGAATCCCAGACGGTATCCGTATCCTACCTACCTACGCCGGAGACCCCTTCACCTTATAAGAATTTATTAATAATGTGGAATAGGTGCTACTCATGACTCATGATTCATGACCAGACCGAATCATATGGGCAAATGTTGCTTAGGGCGATCGGGAAAAAAATAGAGGGAAGGGCTAACGAGGCAGTGATTGCCTTGGAAGCTAATCTGGTTTGGGACGAGATTGCTTAAAGTCTAGTTGACAGTTATATTTGTTAATGAAATCGGTTCTTAATATTCCTTCACAGGGAATGGCGAATGGTAAATGTACAATATGGAAATTATGTGGGATTATGTATTTAGTTGTTTGAATCTCAATGGAAACTAGTCCCTTTGATTTGGTGACTTCTTTACTAATCCCTTGTATATTTATAGTATTGTTAGATTGGATGTCATGAAAGACATCAGAATTTTCCTTAATGACTGATCTGCGGCTATATATAGTAGTTGTCTTCGCACGCTCTCTTGCGCGCTTCTCCACTACGTGTACTGCCGTCCACAGTGATATGTCTGTTCCTGTGTCTATTAAAAAGATAAGTTCTTGGCCTGTTGCAACATTACTGAAGGATACGAATATATTTTGACTGTGATTGATGGTGTGATTCTTATGGTTCCCTATTGTTGAGTATCTAAAGGTTGTTGGGAATTTCCCAAAGTACTTTGGGCTACCCTAACATTGTTACTGTTATTGGAGTTATTGCCTCCATTTTGACTGTTGTTTACTCTGTAATTCCCTCGTCCTCTATTGTTGTTGTTGTTGTTATAGTTATTTTGGCCGTTATTGCGGGTATAATTATTTCCATTATAATTGTTATTATAACCACGGCCATTGCCTCGACCGCAGTAATTACCTCTGTTATAGTTACCGTGATAAGCCTAAATTTCTGAGTGTAGAATATGGAGCTTGCGTTGTCTGCCATTTCTGTGCTACAATTAATATACTTGCCCACAGTTTCATTCATTAAAGTGAATTTTCCTGCTTCAAGTATTGCATGACTCGATTCGCTTCTTTGGTGCTGAACTTATCAGCATGTTCATAGGGTAAACCCTCATCTATATAAGACGATTCCAGCAATTTTCTTAAATTGTCAATTTCATTGGTATATTGTGTGGCTGAGTTATGGGTTTTATCTATGTGGTCTCTTTTCCCATGTGTTAGCATACGCGCTGTGTTACAGCGAGTTACTAATACTTCCGCATGTTAATGTATGGTATTTGGTAGTATCGGCTGGTTTTGTGTTAACTTGTAAGATTTGTCCAAACCAATTTTTAAACTATTCAGATCCTTATATAAATCGATCCATTCCGTACTTTAATGGATGTGAATTTTTTTCTAAAGTCTACCATTACGAGAGTTCTACCAAGTGTTTCATGATCGTTTATAGCCGATCTTACTTGTACTCCCGGAATGGTGCTCAATACAATTGATTTTTGTGTTGATGAGCAATCTATTAAAGGTGAAATATCTAAGTTAAATTTTTGCCATATATTTATATTCTAACTCGCTGATACTAATTGGAGTCGTTAAGACTAATTGTTGAATACGTTCCCTAAAAAGATATTCCTCAGATAAACCATTTAAAATACTTCTTGGGAGGTCATGAGGGCATATACGTACATATGTACGAGGGCAGTCCGATAAGTACTTAGCCTCACCGCCCGATGACGTCACTATCGCAAGAGGAATTTACTATCGTGTAGTACATTCTCGTAGACGGCTACTGTCGAAATTTCAGCCGAATCGAACTCGTAGTTTTGTTTTGACTGCGTGTGGAATCGGACGTGTCCGCGGATTTTAGAAAAACGGAGAAAGAGCAATATCGGTCTGTGATTCGATTCTTGTTTTTGGAGGGGAAGTCGCGCAGCGAAATCAAAGAGCGCTTGGATGCTGTGTACGGTGACGCTTCTCCTTCGAAGGCGACCGTCAAAAATTGGTTTAACGAGTTTCAACGTGGTCGCACGTCGGTTCTTGATGACCATCACCTATCCCGCCGATGGGACAGTCCTCGCCTTCTTCGGAGCAAAATCCGCGATCTCGTATTGGCAGACCGCCGATTGAAGATACGCGAAATAGCTGAGACAGTAGGCATGTCAAAAGACCGCGTGGGTCATGTCCTGCATGAAATTTTGGGCATGAGAAAGCTGTCGGCGCGATGGGTGCCGCGTTTCCTCACTCCGGACAACAAACGCAACCGTGAGACTACTTCAGAGCAGTGTTTGACGCTGTTTAAGCGCAATCCGAAGGAGTTTCTGCGTCGTTTCATGACCATCGACGAAACATGGATCCACTGGTACACACCAGAGACCAAGGAACAGTCAAAACAGTGGACTTCACCCGGCGAACCTGCTCTGAAGAAGGCGAGGACTGTCCCATCGGCCGGAAAGGTGATGGCCACCGTTTTTTGGGATTCACAAGGTGTAATCTACATCGACTACCTGGAGGAGGGTAAAACGGTAACACGGCTGTATTACACGGCTAATTACTAAAAAAAATAATATATGTGATTTTTTTTTATCCAAGCCGCTCTAAGTTATCTGCTCTGCTAATGTATGTTGTGCTTCATATACAATGGTAAAAGGAATTGAGCAACTGTAACTTCAGTCCAAATTAGGAGCAGTATCGTTAAAGTTCTTATGTCGTCCGTATGGTCTACTATTTGAACATTATTTACGACACTGGCCGTATTGTCTATTGTTTGGCTATCATCTGAACCAAACCAACCAATTTATAAGAAACATTTTTTAAGTTCGATAGTTCAAAGAAAAATTTTAAAAGAAATCAAATCGTCTCCTGGAGTTTCCTTTGATTTTGTCACAGCAGGCTTGAAACGCTCCAGATAAGTTCCACTTACTATAATTGCCGGTCATACGCCAGTTTTACGAACCCTATTTCGACTAACTTTCTGTATGATATATTGTCTAAATCCAAAAGTGATTAATCCGACGCAACGGCATTTAATATATATATGTATTTCAATTCCGTTACTTGTGCCCGGCAATATTCCAGTTTCCTTTGCCCACAATTGTACACTTGAAACAATTCCAGAAGATATTTCAGTGCTACTATTCAACTAAAATATTTCTCAAACAAATTTTCAATTCCAATTGTGTGTAAAATATAACTCAGCCGCAGTAAAAAATTCCCGATCATAAAATTTGTCCTTAAGATTTGCACTCCTTATTTTTTACTGTGTTCCAGCTGCGTGTGTATATTTACATAAATATTCTAATACAGTCCACTCCAACTACTTTCTCGACCTACAAATACGGCTAAACTATTTCTAAAATTAAAAACAAAGTTACAATATCCACAAATTTATTCCAGCAAATTGATTGCAATTTTGTTGTGCAGGTGACAAACAAACGCACCGACATACAAACATAAGCGAAGTCTTTCCAATTGCCGCAACGTTATTCCGCTATTCGCACCCCACATATGTACATATGTACAGTGTACATACACACGTATATCGATATTTTCGTTAGTGCACAGTGGGCCAAGAGCTCACAATAAATGTTCCTTCCAAACATACAATATTAAAGTCCGTAATTCTTTACATAAGTCCGACCATCCGATATAATAAATATTTATTGACTCTGCCTATCCGACAGTGTGACCGTATATATTTACAATCTTAATTGGTTCCTAAATTCCAATTTGATTCCAATCCGTTTCCTTACTTCTGAATTAAAATTCTAAATTATTTAACGTCATGGCAACATAAGTAAAATCCGCTTTAACCCGATTTATGGCCACAGCTGACTGTCTGATTCACTTTGAGGCCACTGTGAACGCTCCAGGTGCTCCTACCCCAACGTTATCCGCCTGTAAAATCCGTCGCGATCACCTCAATTCCTTGTGGCAAACGGTAAAGGCAGCATACGACATATGCTCCGACTGCATTATAGCTGCAGGCGAGAGCGCTGCAGACACGAAATCCATACTAAAGTCCAAGTATTACCAAACGTACTCCACTTACGAAATATTTGCCGCGCAGCTGATGGAACAAATCCAAAAAGGCTCCTCCCAAATACCTCAAGCTTTAGTAACTCCGTCCCAAAATTCCACGTCTTATGGCTGTCGGCTCCCTCCTATCGACACAGAGGTTTTCTCTGGCGATTATCTTCGCTGGCCGACTTTCCGTGACCTTTTCACGGCAATATACATAGACAATCCGAGTCTAACGCCCGTTGAAAAATTAAACCACTTAAATTCAAAAACAAGTGGCGAAGCTCATTCCATAGTTTCAAGATCCCCACTCACCAATGATGGCTTTCGCTCAGCCTGGAACAACTTAACTGAGCGTTTCGAAATTAAGCGATTGCAGGTGAACAGTCACCTGAAATCACTTTTCAATGTGCAATCCATAGCACAGGAGTCGGGAGCAGCCTTAAAAGAACTTCAACGCACTTTTCAAGGTTGCTTAACTATTTTAAAATTGTCCGGTGTTAATATTGAGAATTGGGACCCTATCCTGGTTTATATGTGCTCGACAAAACTACCAAAGCTCACTCTCTCATTATGGGAGCAATCCATCCAAAATAAAGCCGAAATTCCTACGTGGCTTGAGCTTGATTCCTATTTGACGGAGCGCCATCGAACTCTTGAGGCCGTCGATAGCTTCCGATCTGCCAATTTCCACCACGTCCAGTCCAAAGCCACAAATCGAGTGGCAGAATTTCCAAAAATAAATAAAGTCCCTCCTAAGAATACTCCATCCGAATATTGGGTTCCATACCCCTCCTTGGATGGCAGACGTACTCGTGGTATTAAATCCTACCAATGCCGAGTCTGCCAAAAGATCCATCCTCTACGGAAGTGCCACCACTTTCATACCCGCTCATATGAGAGAGAGAGTGTATTATGCTCACATAGTATCAGAGTGGTCGCGCATGCCAGACATGCCGACTCAGCACTTAGGCTGCCGCACTCGAAATGATGGGAACATTTGGATTTAAGCAAATGCTGCTATGTATTTAAAATATTAAGGGTGCAGTGTGTACCCGATATGTGAGTATACAAAATTTACCCGCACTTCAGAGGTGGATAACGAAAAACCTCGAATTCTTGAGATGAAAGTGTCTTATGTGTGTACCAATTAATTTGGGCATAGCTATAGATTTAATTACCCCTCAAGCTACGTTCAATTAAAATGGGCTGATAATTTCCATTTAATTATAAAATTTTTCATTACCAATATATTTTTTTCTGGAAAATATCACAGGTTGGAAAAAAAATGCAGGACTGAACTATACAAAGTCAAAAAGGATTTTACCTGTACGACCCCAAAATTATAAACTTTCCAGAACGTCACTGTTTTAACAAGATAGTGGTCAAAGTGCCAAATTTTGGGTTCCTAAGCACATTTTACGGCTAACAGCTAAACCATATTATGGTTTGTGTTTTCCAACAAGATTTATACACTTCTGCATTGTCGAAGCCCTTTTTCCACTCCGATTGAGATACTTCGGATCTTCGGGCGCAGAAAATCGTTGGCCACGCATTTTTCTCTTGATGTGCGGGAATAAAAAGTCATTAGGTACCAAGACAGGGGGTCGCGGCAGACGAAAGATCAATTCGACGTTTTTCCCGGTCAGAAGTGACTGTCCTACGTTGCTCAAGCGAAACAGTCGTCACATGACCAGTTTAGCGAGGAAACATGCGACCATTTGCTTCAAAGTTCTTCTTCCACAAACAACTTCCGTTGGATTTGGTTTGACTTCGGACTCAAAAGCATAGATCCATGATCGTCACGGGTGATGATCTTATAAACGCATTTTTAAACACCGCGATTCTATTTTTCCATAATTCCTTTTGAGCGCACTTTAAGCGATTGTCAAATTTTGCGGGATCCAACGTGAACATACCATTTTTTCTGAGAGGTGATCATGTAATATCGATATGCTGGTGGAAGAAGTACCCAAGGACGCCTCTATATAACGGTATGTCTCATGATGATAAGTTACCGTCCTACGTTGCTCAAGCGGAACAGTCGCCACATGACCAGTTTTAGGGAGGAAACAGGCGACAAATAACTTTCGTTGGATTTGGCTTGTCTTCGGACTCAAAAGCATAGATCCATAATTCGTCACCTGTGACGATCTAAACACCGTGATTCTATTTTTCCATAATTTCTTTTGAGCGCACTAAACGAGAAGAGGCGAGAGAGATACAAAGATTTAAGTTCATCTATGCACTCTTGTCGTGATAATACATGTCGAAAATTGTTAAAAATGATTGCATTCACGAGTTAATTCCATTTTTCTGCCGAGTTAAGTTTTTAATTAATCGTTAAGCAATATCAAACCTGGTCACACATGAAGAAGTTGTATGTAGCTTTTATCGATAAAGGTCCAAACTTTTGTTGGGAAATGGTTTTATTCAAAAAAAATTTGAAATGTCCGAAAAATTGTTATTCAACAATTTCAATTGGGATTTTTTAAATTATTTTCATTATCTTCTTTGTACTTCCTTTTATTTTTTCACTCTTATTTACATGTATTTTATTAATAGACACCTACTTTGTATATTTGTAGTTTGGTTTGCCTAAGATGTCTAAGATAGCAGCGTATTTTGAATATGTTTATAAACTCTTTTATTGCAATGCTCATCTGGTTTTCCTGATTCATGGTGGTGGTAGAGCTGTTTGGACTTGGTATAGCTGTTACACGTGCTTTTAAGATTTTGGTGCTTCTGGGAGTAGATCTCTCATAAATACCCCTCGAAAATGTGGTATTTATTTTTAAAAGTGGAGGTTTTCTACCAATTGTACCGATCTTGACAGCCCTCCCAATAGACCACTGCAAAATATCGACATAATACATTTTATGTCGATATTTTGCAGTGGTCTATTGGGAGGGCTGTCAAGATCGGTACAATTGGTAGAAAACCTCCACTTTTCGGTGCATTATTTACACGAGGGATTTTTAAATATTTATTTGTTGAATTGATTTACGTGCAACCTTATTTGGACTCATAATGTCTAATGGTGTTTGTTTTTTTAATGTCTTAGTAGCAAAATTAATAACGCTCGAAAGGTTTGTCTTTTTCATTTAATTCTTTGTTATCTTTTTCTTTCCTTTCTCTTCCGTTTTAATCAATCACATCCAAAGTTATTTCTTGGCTTTCATTATATTTGTAACAAAATATGCTGTTACTTTCTCACCGAATCTGCTATCTGGTGTCTTGACACGCGACCAGGCCTTGTCAATCTATATTGAGTCTGCACCGTGTCGTTTACTCAATGCCTTGTTTTGAGAATAGGCAATCTCGTGCTCTTTGTAAGCTTCATCCAATGGATTTATTCCAGTGTTTGCAATTACTACTCCGTAGCAGCGAGATGAATACAAATGTTGCTATGCTATTGCTATCACTCTCTTTTTGACGAGAGCCGTAGCAGAGCCATAGCAGAACAACGAGAAAGTATGTGCTCTGCTCTGCTCGCAGTTGTGTCGCTTGAGAAACTGTAGCAATAGCGATTGCAGAAAATGAAGTTCTGTGCTCTGTGTAGCAGTAACGGTAGCAAAAAATTGATAGCGAGATGAGAGCAGAGCACATGCTATTTTTTCATGTGCTACGGCTCTCGCTTGTGTTTTTTATTTTCTGCACCTTTTTTATGGGTATACTAGATTCGTCGGAAAGTACATATGTAACAGGAAGAAGGAAGCGTTTCCGACCCCAAAATATATATATTCTTGATCAGGATCGCTAGCCGAGTCGATCTAGCCATGTCCGTCTGTCCGTCTGTCTGTCCGTCCGGATGAACGCTGAGATCTCGGAAACTAAACGGAAAGAGCTAGGCTATTGAGATTTGGCGTGCAGATTCTTGAGCTTCTTACGCAGCGCAAGTTTGTTTCAGCAATGTGCCACGTCCACTCTAACGCCCACAAACCGCCCAAAACTGTGGCTCCTACAGTTTTGATGCTAGAATAAAAATTTTAACTGAAATGTATTGTTCTTATCAAGACCTATCGATTGACCTAAAAAAATGTTTGCCACGCCCACTTTAACGCCCACAAACCGCCCAAACCTGTGACGCCCACAAATGCATGCTAGATAAAAAATGTTAACTGAAATGTATTGGTCTCGTCAATACCTATCGATTGATATAAAAAAATTTTACTTGTCGCTTTGTAGTTTTAAGAAAATATTTTTGGCACTTTTGAGTTTTGATTAACTGCGTAAACATGACACCGGAAAAGAAAAGTATCAAAGTAACAACAGTATTACAATTGCATGACATCCGAAAATGGTTCTGGTTCCATGCAGACCAAAAAACTTTGAAACCTCAACTCAAAGTTAAAATCAATAAAAAAAATGTAATCCGGTTATACATTGGTCTTGTCACTTAAGACAGCATTCCGTTCCATGTGCTTAATTCAACTAATATGCGCAACATAATTGACCCTATATGTCAAGTTCTTGACGAAAAAAGCGGAAAAGTGCAAGTCTGTTCTAGAACTGGTAGCAGCGAATGTTAGACTTGAAATACATCAAGAATGTAAAAATCGACTGCTTTCTTTAAAAATAGAAATTGCAACGCGGCTTGATCGAAATATATTCGGCATCAGTGCTCAATTCGTCAGCAAACAAGAAATAAAATCCCGAATTCTTAGAATGGTGGAGCTCAAAGGAGCAGGCTCAAGTACATCCCAAAATCTCTCTAGAGAAATTATAGCTGTTTTAGACAAATACAAAATAGCCCTGACCCAAATTGTACCAATTACATCGGATAATGGGGCCAATATGATAAAAACTTCGAAAATTTTATCAGAAATGCATATGAGCGATGATGATATTGACGAAGTCTGTATTAAAGATAACATTGAGTACACGAAGCCAGTTTTTTGAACTAAAAAATTAAAAAATTACCTCAATTGGATTGTCCAACTAGATGGGGATCAACATATAATATGATTGACCTACTCAATAAAGCGAAAGCTATATTAGGCCCTATTGAAACTGTTGAAAATAAATCCAAAGAGGACTATTTCGTTGTAAATGAACAGTTATGGGAGTTCATGGACTCCTACGTTGCAATCATGTCTCCACTGCAAAAAACTATAGTGCAGTTTCAACAAGAACAATTGCACTTTGTCAATTTTTATGCTCTGTGGCTGGTTTGCAAGTTGTCAACGAAACAGATTTTAGCAATCAGCGCTTTAAGTAAAGAATCCATTCTTTATACGATTGGAGAGACGATTATCTAAAGTATGGAAGTAAGAACAAAAAAATTAGTATCAAATGTTGGCTTCGACGCTTGCTTATGCCTGGACCCAAGACTTCATCATATCTCGGACGGCTCATAAATCAAAAGAGCAATTCACTTTCTAAGAAATTGTGGGCACAAATTAAAATCCACAGCCCCTTTCCAAATTTATTATCATCAAATAATTCAATGGCTTCGGATACTGTCAACAGATGTACATGGAAAGATTGAATCGTTGAAATTGTGCAAGTTTTTTAAATTTGTGGAAAGTAAGGAAATTAAGCGACCCTAAGCAAAATATGCTTTGCTACACCACCAACTCAAGTAAGAATTATAACTTAATTTAAAACATAATATTTATTTGTTTAAATTTTTTAATATGTGTAGGTAACAATAGAGCGGGCGTTTTGGTCTTTAAAACTGGTGTTGTCGGATAACCGAAATCGATTAAGTCACGAAACATTGGAAAATATTCTTCTTGTCCGGCTTAACTCAACTCACTTTGATAGTGCCATCTACAATTTAAATTTATTTGAAGACGAAGAAGAAGAGGGGTGATTCGTGTTTCTAAATTCATGTTCTTATTCCGTTTTACATTTTTATATTTAATTAACATTTAGTTAATAGATTAATTTCAATAGTGAGACTTTTTAATTTTTAATTTTGATTTAATCTGAATACTGTGAATGAATATAAGCTTTTTATTTGGTTTTTTTGTTTTTGAACAAAATACTATTATTTATTTTATTATTTTAAACCACTTTGTTCTGACAGAAAACATTTTCTTTCTCATTCTGGCAAAGCGACAAGTAAAAGAAAAACGGTGCATAAGAGAGGTGCAGAAAATAAAAAAAAACAAGATGATTTAAATATGCCGCATATACATCGGGACCATATCAACACTGATATGAATTATGAAACATTTGGGTAATTTTGCCAAAAATGTTGGGAGGATAAGCACGGATTCTTATTAATTATTAAGGACATCGAAATGGATAACGAAAGGATTTGATCAATTTACTATGACTTAATGAGACCAATATAAAGCTTGTTTACATACTTGCATTCCCACAGATTATCAAGAAATTTGAATATGTTTAGATCCAATATAAATGCAACATTTTTTCACCTATCGCATTGAATGGTCGATATAAATGCGCACTTATCGACTATAACATATATTAATCGATTGCAAAAATAATCTGTTTCAAATCGGTAACAATGTTATCACAATTCCTACTGGATCATACGAACTGAATGATATCACCGATTTTATTTACAATAAACTAAAAGACTATAACCTGGAAAATACATTTAAAATTCAAAGTAATAATAATACACTTCAAGTTGAAATAACTACCATGCGAGAGTCAGTTTACTTTAATAAGGAAAGATCGGTTGGACAACGTTTTGGTATACATCAAAGAGTACTACAACTACACCCTACAAAAACATATCCATCAGATCAGACTGTGAATTGTTGGAATGTAGTATAATCAGCGGTTTATATGTAGACAATACACCGAATCACACGTTACATGAGTTCGAAACGCCTTGGTATATAATGACAGTGACACCGCATAACCTAATTTATTTACCAGCGAACTGTTACGGAATAAGAACACTATATATGGGCCGTTATTTTACAAAAACGAACGGATTTGGTAAAAAAAATTTCACATTTTTGATTTGCCTGAAACTTGTTTTACGTATACCTTTCGGAAAATAAGTAAACACTTGTATCAGGATTAAACCGAATAAAAATTATTTTTTTAGTTAGAATTTTTTAAAGTTCGTAAAAAAAGCTAGTTTTTAAAAGGTATCCTCTGTTTGCAAGTCTATATCTCCACCTGTAGTTATCCGATTGAATTCATGTCTTTTGCATAAAATCCTCTGAAACCTCTACTTTTTAAATACATTTTTTTAAGCACAAAAAATTTTTAATTTCTTAAAAAGAAAAACCAATTTTAACTTACAAAAATTGTTTAACCATTGCCCCCACAAAAAAAATATTTTTTATTAATTTTAAAATATGCCTCCATTTGTCACCTACAATCCGTTTTTTTATAGGCTGGAGCCATTTTTTGTTTTCAGGATAT
Source organism: Drosophila suzukii (assembly GCF_043229965.1). Classification (NCBI taxonomy): domain Eukaryota; kingdom Metazoa; phylum Arthropoda; class Insecta; order Diptera; family Drosophilidae; genus Drosophila; species Drosophila suzukii. Next base: position 6,300,474 of record NW_027255896.1, on the reverse strand, counting down.
CGAATTTAATGTAATAAACCCTCTGATATTTTCAGCAGCCATCTCGCTCGCTCTCATTAAAACCTTATGGCGTTCGTATTTCTGAGTTATTTAACAATCTGTTGCCAATTTGTAAATAAAAACGGAAATATATTTAATTAAGATCAAATAAATATTTATTTTACCAATTCTAAATTTTTAATTTAAGTTTATTTTAATTGTTTTTATAGGTTTTTATACCCGTTACTCGTAGAGTAAAAGGGTATACTAGATTCGTCGGAAAGTATGTAACAGGCAGAAGGAAGCGTTTCCGACCCCATAAAGTATATATATTCTTGATAAGGATCACTAGCCGAGTCGATCTCGCCATGTCCGTCTGTCCGTCTGTCTGTCCGGATGAACGCTGAGATCTCGGAAACTATGGGAGCTACGCTATTGAGATTTGGCGTGCAGATTCCTGAGCTTCTTACGCAGCGCAAGTTTGTTTCAGTAGACTGCCACGCCCACTCTAACGCCCACAAACCGCTCAAAACTGTGGCTCCTACAGTTTTGATGCTAGAATAAAAATTTTAACTGAAATGTAATGTATGTATGTAATGTAATACCTATCGATTGACCCAAAAAAAGTTTGCCACGCCCACCCTAACGCCCATAAACCGCCCACAAACTTCAAAAAATCGTAAATATGAACGTGGATATCTCGGAAACTATCAAAGATAGAGAATTGGGATTTCAGATTTAGATTCCGTAGCCTTATACGCAGCGCAAGTTTGTTACGCGAATATGCCACGCCCACTCTAACGCCCACAAGCCGCGAAAACCTGTGACGCCCACAATTTTTTGATAGATAAAAAATTTTAACTGAAATGTATTGGTCTCGTCAATACCTATCGATTGGTCCAAAAAAAAATTGCCACGCCCACTCTAACGCCCATAACGCTTAAATCTGTATACCGCCGTAAGGTGGCGCATATTAATCTCGCTTTGCTACTTGCATATCTCTATTTAGCTGAGTAACGGGTATCTGATAGTCGAGGTACTCGACTATAGCGTTCTTCCTTGTTTTTCTATTATTTTCCCATTACCTTCCCAATTGTTTCTACGGCAGCTATATGATATAGTCGTCTGAGTTCTTTTAAATTTATTTCAATTAATTATCGATTGCAAAAAAAAATTATTTAGTTCATAGTTAATATGTTAATATATATAAGATTTTACATACGGTTTTTTTTATAATCTGGGAGAAAAGGTGTTGTCCAGGAAAGGCACCACGCTTAATTTTTTTTGTTTTGATATTTAAATAAAAATTCTGAACAAATTCGTCAGGGATTTTGTGTCTCTTCAGAGAAAATTATTTAACAGAAGAAAATCCAATTCGCCAATTCTCGGGTGTCGCGTGGCCAGAACAACGGTAGCCGGCAAAGTGCAACAGTGAGAAAAGGGGGGAGCCAATTCGGGTGTCTTGCAGACGGAAGCCGGCAGCTCCGAGAAAAAGCGACTTTTCGAGAGGCAGTCGTCCACGGAGTTTTCTGCCACCAGGACCAGCCACCATATCCAAGAGTCCTTGAGGAGGACACAAATCGCAGCTCGATAGAATCTTATGTGTCGGAACAGCGCCGCCATTGTCATCAAAGAGCGTGGAAAGGATCAACAGTCCGAAATACTGGGATATTTGTGACCGCAGTACCCGTAATCCCCAAGCTCGTGTAAAATGTTTAGCTGTAGGATCCATCTGTTCAGAGGCGTAGTGATAAATATCATACTTGGGAGAGGGAGAGAGATGAAAAATAAATGTGTTTATCGAGCCAATCAAAGCTAAAGTGAAATTATGCATAACCAAAGACCTATAGCCTCAAATAATACAATTGGAGAACAAGTGAAAATAAAAAAACATTGGAAGCATTCAAAAATGCATTGAAATACATTTTAACCAACCGAATCGATAAACAAAGTGCGAATTATGATTAACTGCAATGTGTTATCCAAATAATTTGTGTAGGCCAACATTTTCATTTGAGTTCTCTTTATTGAATCATTCTTAACTCTCTTACTTCTCTTCGTACAGCTAGTGAGAGTGTAGCTGCGCCGCCAGAGACGCCGAGACGCAGAGCAGCGTTCCATGCTTATGTATAGACGTACAATTTGTAAAATAATTCTTTCAAAAGGAAAAATGTCATTAAAATTCCTTTTAAAGTTATATTTTTATTAACAAGAATAGGATTTATTACATTTTTTTTTATATTATGGTAAAGGTGCTTAATATCTACAACTATGAATAAAAAACAAAACATATTTCAGCATGAAACTCAGGAAAAAACAACAAAAACAAAAAGTGGGAAAATAATCAGTTGTCAATGAATTCTTTGCAAAATGTAAACATTGGCTAAATTCGAAAAGAAAACATATAAAATATAACCGTTATTTTTCTAATATTTGGTGTGGTGTCCTTTGGCATCCAAGACAGCATTCAGGCGACGAGCCATAGATTGAATAAGTTGATTTAAGTCATAATACTCAGGTATTTTCTAACATTCCTCTTGGATCGCTTTGATCAATGCATTTTTATTGATGGGTCCGCGTTTAGCCACTTTCTTCTTTAATAAAGCCCACAAGTTATCGATGGGGTTCACAACAGGACTCTGGGCAGGAGTGTCAATTACTTTGCTGCAGTTATACAGCAGCCAGTTCCTGCAAATCCACGAGTTGTGCTTGGGGTCGTTGTCTTGATAAAGCTTTTACTGAAGCTTATTTGGGTTTTGAGGGTTAATGAAGCCAAAATCAATGACGCTTTTGGTCAATTCTTTTTTCAAAATATCCAAATAAAATTCTTTGGTCATAATGTCGTTAAAAATTCAGAGTTCTCCGACGCCTTTGGATGAAATACATCCCCAAACCATTACAGATAGCTTTCCAAACTTCACTGTTTTGAGGCTTTATTGGGCTTTCTCCAAACCTTGATGGGTCCATCATGATAGTATAACATTATTTTGGTCTCATCACAAAAAATCACGTCATTCCAGTACTCCGCCGGCCTGTTAGCATTGACAATAGAAAATTTTAGCCACGTATCGATATTAATAGCAGAAAGCATAGGTTTCTTTTTTGCTACGTGGGAAGAGTATTTGTGTGTATTCAGAACTTTTTTGATGGTCTCGTGGCTCACTGCTTTGTTACAATCGTTTTTTAAGTCCAGGGCCAACTGCCTAAGAGTAGTTTGCGGATTATTGTTAATATTTTTCAAAATTTTTGAATGTTCACGTCTGGTAAGCTTTGGTGGCCTGCCTGGAGAATTGTTTAAATGCAGACGGTTTTGTTTTTCCGCTCGATTAATTATGTTGTAAATTGTCCTTAGTTTAATATTTTGATAGTTGGGCATAGTTGATAATTCCTTTGCCGTTTTAGTATTGTAATAGTTGTAATAAACTTATTGAATAAGGTTTTCATCAACTCTTTTGCCAGTCATTGTTTAAACAGCGGATTAGGATCACTTGTGCACTTGTCAATAGTTAAATCGTAATGATCATGGGAGATAAGAACGTAACAAAAATTTTAGATATTAAGCCCCTTAAACATAATACAAAAAAAAATGTAATACATTGTGACGGCGATTTCGACGGTTTTTGTTATTGTTAGTATTGTTATTCCTTTTGATTTTTATTAGCTGTAAGAGAAAACAATGGATTAAATAATAAGTATAATAAGCCTAGGCGAAAACAAACAAAAATATTTTATTCGATAAGTAGAAGGGAGAGAGAGGAGGAGAGGGAAAGAGGAGATGCCAGGAACAACTCCTACGCAGTCGCCTAAGAAATTTACCCCCAAGGGAGTGCGAGAGAGCAGTAAACCGAACGACCTAAACCAAACGCAAAGCCCACCTCAGCGACTACGCGGTCGACGACAACGGAGAGCGAGAGGGAATATCGAAAAGCGAGCTTGGCAGAGCAGAGGTGTTGCTGTTGCCAAGCGGAGAAAAGAGAGTCTCGACTTGCCGAGAAGTTCATCACTGCGTTTGCGTGGTGAGGAAAGGCCAAGGGCAGGAGAACGGAAAAAACTGAAGGAGCGCAGAGGATTGACACGCGAACATCGGAGCTGGATACTATTTAGGCGGACGAGATAATTCGCAACTAGACAGACCACGCGCTTTTTTTTTTGTAGTTGGTAAGCGAAACGGTATAGTCGTGCAGGATTTTTACTGGCGCAGCGAGAAACGCGATTAGAACAAAAAACTGTAGACGGAGATTTTGTGAGAAGGCGAGAGAAGCCAACGGTGAGTAAAGACAAATTTAATGAATTATAATTTTGATAACGAGTGCGTATTCCTTTTCCCTGACTTTCGACCCGTCTCTATGAAGCAAGAAGAATAAATAAATTAAGTATAACAGATGGTAATATCCCTAATCCGAGAATCGATCAAACATAATGGAACCGTAACCCCACGCGTAATGAACTAACATATCGGCCGTTAATAGAGTTATATCCTAGTTATTAATAAAACCCTGGGTCCGCCCGAGTTTTATCGTAGTTATTAGTAGCGAAACCCTGGGTCCGCCCGAGTTTTATCGTAATTAGTAATAAAACCCTGGGTCCGTCCGAGTTTTATCGTAGTTATTAGTAACGAAACCCTGGGTCCGCCCGAGTTTTGTCGTAGTAATTAGTAACGAAACCCTGGTTTCGCCCGAGTTTTATCGAAGTAATTAGTAACGAAACCCTGGGCCTACCCGAGTTTTATCGTAGTAATTAGTAGCGAAACCCTGGGTCCGCCCGAGTTTTACCGTAGTTATTAGTAGCGAAACCCTGGGTCCGCCCGAGTTTTATCGTAGTAATTTGTAAAAAAGCCCTGGGTCCGCCCGAGTTTTATCGTAGTAATTAGTAACGAAACCCTGGGTCTGCCCGAGTTTCATCGTAGTCATTAATAAAACCCTGGGTCCGCCCGAGTTTTATCGTAGTTATTAATAACGAAACCCTGGGTCCGCCCGAGTTATATCGTAGTAATTAGTAACGAAACCCTGGGTTCGCCATAGTTTTATCGTAGAAATTAGTAACGAAACCCTGGGCCTGCCCGAGTTATATCGTAGTAATAAGTAGCGAAACCCTGGGTCCGCCAGAGTTTTACCGTAGTTATTAGTAGCGAAACCCTGGGTCTGCCCGAGTATTATCGTAGTTATTAGTAACGAAACCCTGGATCCGCCCGAGTTTTCTACGATAGCCGTTCACCAAGTCCAGGGTCTGCCCGAACTCCGTTACCGGTCTTAGGTATAGTCACGTACCTTTTGGTTCGATTTCCTCTCCTAATTATAAAGATCACGCCTCAAAACTCACTCGATTAACCCACATCGTCCACTGTAAATTTATAAATATTTTGTGGAGGCCCTAGCCAACCCCTGAGTATATCCTGGCTGGGAAAACATCCTTACAAATGGCGCCCGAACAGGGACCGACGTGGGTCTGATTACGATCGATCAGAAGAAAAAAACATCAAGAACCTGTAAAGTGGGAGGCTTGCTAAAATAGTTAAGGAACAAGAACTTTGATCAAGAGCGGATTTTCGACGAGAAACATAAAAGGAGCACGCAGGATATTACGCAATGGCAGAAAACGAACAAGGAAAAAAAACTACTTTGGGTTCGCCAGACAGTCGCATAGGGATTCGCTGGATCTTTACGCTAAGGAAGGACGCATTACTCATCCTCGCACAGGAATTCGGTTTCGACGGCACAGGCAATGTGGACGAGATGAGAAGGCGTTTTGCAGAAACCGTTAAAGAAAATGAGCTTTCTCCACCCCAAAGGGACCGATTGGCCGGATCCGGATCCACGAATGTGGGAGCGAACGACGACGTGAAAAGGGTAAAAGAAGCCGACCTAGACCCCGGGTCAATCCAATTACAGGTACCAGGATTTTTCACCCCTAGAGGCGGGAGCCCTGTCTACCGTGAACGAGCAATTGCTACGGAGGGAGTCACCGGCCGTAATAACACCAAATGTAATCTTACACCGGAGATCGAAATGGCTTGGAGAGGAAATTTTGGCCGTACCACAGCGCACGGTGTCATAGCAGAACAAGTCCGAAAACGAGGACTCAAATTCAATTGCCATACCGACCCGTTGGGGTTCCTAGAGGAACTGGAGGAGAGGGCTACATCGTACGCCCATGCCTTAGCCAAACTACCAAGAGTTATGACATAAACTCTTACAGACTGGGTTTGCCGGCGGTTTAGGACCAGCCAACTGGAGGGAGCCACTTGGCCAGTATTTCGGCGGGAGTTCTTAGACTTTTTCTTACCCCAACATTATTTTCGACGATTAGAAGACGTGAGGGAGAGGGCTTCTAGGATTATGTTATCGAAATCCGAACTCTGATGCGACACGCAGGGTACGATCAGATGAAGGAGTTAGATAGGATTTACGAGAACTGCCTCCCCACATACCAGATGTACGTAAAACGTGGCGACTTTGAGACCTTAGGCCAGCTTTTCCAGTTCGCAGTCGAGTTCGAGAGTATACAACATCGCGACCGTATACGATTACAGTCCCAAGATTGCTCGTACCGGAGTCTCGGCCAAGCTCACGGGAACACCCGAGAGTCTCCGAAATCACAGATGCCGGCGAACGCCGTCCAGGCTCGCAACCCTTTCCGAGGAAGCCCGCAAACCCCCTCACAACCTCGTCCCAACATCATGCCACGGGAAGAAATCTCGAATAGGATGATGAATCAGGAGGCGCTACCAACACCCCCCGAAAGTCGGAGTTGTTTCAACTATGGCTCAGAGGGTCACTTTGCGAGGGAGTGTCGGAACCCCCGACGGTTGGTGTGTTGGGATTGTAGAAGAGAAGGGAACAGAACTACTGTTTGCTGTAGACGTCTCAAGTCGGGAAACGACCAACGTCCTCGACCAACACGGGAGCAGTTGGGGACGAGAGTACCCGAGAACCGGGAATAGGCGCACCCCTGCTCGTAGAAGACGTGAAGATTGTAGCGCGAGTATAAGTCGCCGACATATCTGTGTTAGCCACTGTCGACAGCGGGACCACGAGGAGTTTCATCAACGAAACACTCCTCCGACAGCTGAAAGCATCAGTGACAGTGAGAGAGGTGTGCACCGGCATACGCTTGGCAGACGGGACCAGCGTCAGTATTACAGGAATGGTGGTCACCAACATCGACCTCGGAGGACAAGTAGTAGAATTAGCTCTACTAGTAATGAACTCTATGCTAAATAAAGTAGTATTAGGACTTGACTTTCTTTGCGCGATCGGCACTACAATACGATGTGGACGGGCTCGACTACATCTTCGTGAGGTGGGACCGAAAGCCACCCGCACCAACGAGAACCACCACGCAGGGAACCGTCCGGTCATGGCTAATCTACAGGGGGTCGGGGCAGAGGTGACCCAAGAGGGATCTACCGCCGACATGGAAGACGTACGCAAGGCGAATTGGGAGATAACAGAAGTCGAAGAGAGGACCAAGGAGCATACGGAAAACGAACTGGAGGAAGGAGAGAGGATACAGGAAAACCAGGGAACACAGGAACATCAGGAAGACGAAGCCACGCCTCCTCCGCGAGGAGGGGAATGGTCAGTAGCGGACCAGGAACACATAAATCGATTCCTCCAACAAGAGCTGGAAGAATTAGAGGGGATGTCAGGGGTATCACACATCGCTTAACAAACGATCACAATGCGAGATGATCGCCCGGTGAAACAACGATACTATGCAACGAGTCGCCACTATAACCTGAAATGACGCGAATGGCGCCTAGCCTTGGGCTCTCTCGTGTTAGTAAAACAACATTAACTGTCCAGAGGAGTCGACAGCTTCGCGGCGAAATTGGCGCCGAAATATGACGACCCGTTCGGAGTCCTGAAGTTTATATCGCCGAACATCGTACGGATCCAGAGGAACGTAAGAGGAAAGTGGCCAACATTGCAGAGTTGAGAGAATTCCGAGACGATGAGACAGGGGAAGGTGAAGAAGTAACGTAAGGTATCCTTAACTAACATCAAGTATCTTAAGATTGTAACTAGATATAAGGCGTTTATTGTAAGCTGCACCAGTAGGCAGGGAAATCTTAGGGTCAGTTATATAAAGTAAGTTATTTACCCACTACAGATACATGGAAGAAGCGCCAGAATCCACTCAAGAGTGGACCGGCGAGGATGGCGAGATTGACGACGGTGGATCCGAATCGGAGGACAGTCCTATCGACCTCACCTTGGCGGGCGCGGAAGACAGCGACGAGCAGGCTGCGACGGAAGCAGAAAGGGACAACCCATCGTGCTCGAGTGAGCCGCCAGACGAGTCAGCCTGGGACACCTCAGTTGGGAGTACATCCCCCAGGGGTGCGTCTCCACGGTACGCGTCTCCCAGGTATGCGTCCCCACGCTACGCGTCTCCTCAGTATGCGTCACCACATTACGCGTCCTCGGATTTCCCGACATCCTGGTACCAGTCGAACCCACGCTTCGCAACGGAGGAATCTCCTCCCTCGACGTACCAACCTTTTCCCCGCGGGCGGTGTCAGCATCCTTTGTCAACCTGGGGGGGCATACGCGTATTCCAGCGGACAACGGAGACGACGGTGGGCCGGTACAGGGAGTCACAAGAGTCCGAAGAAGAGGAGGATGAAGACAGCGAGTGGACTGCCAGCTTCGTTAGGGAAAGAGAGGATTACCACTGGGCGACAATCCCTGGGGGATATCGGGTCACCCAAGTCCGGCAGGTGACAATGGACATAATTCCACCACTATGACAAGGTCCCGCGTTCCAGTTTGAGGCAAACTGCGGCAGCACTCGTGCGCCTCCCCTGGCTGCTCGAGAAGCATGGAGGGAGGGATTCTCTAACCAGAACACCTAGGTGGCCCGGGAACCGACGCCCCCACCCCAGGAGGAAGGCGACAATGCCATGCAGAGTCGCGAAGACAGCAGCATATTCCCAATACAAACGCCCTGGGAGTTATTCGAATGGGCATCCAAGTCTCTACCAAATATGACAGTCAAATTTTCAACTAGCTCCGAATCAACAGATTGTTAAATAACTCAGAAATACAAACGCCATAAGGTTTTAATGAGAGCGAGCGAGATGGCTGCTGAAAATATCAGAGGGTTTATTACATTAAATTCGATATCTCGAAAACAAAAAAAAATTTTTTTGTGGGAGCACTGGTTTAAGAATTTTTTAAAATTAAAATTTGTTTTTATTTATATAAAAATTAAAATTTTGTGTGTTTAAAAAAATTTATTTAAAAAGTAGAGCTTTCAGAGGATTTTATGCAAAAGACATGAAATCAATCGGATAACTACAGATGGAGATATAGACTTGCAAACAGAGGGTACTTTTTAAAAACTAGCATATTTTTACAAACTTTAAAAAATTCTAACTAAAAAAAAAATTTAGTTTCCGATAAATCCTGATACACGTGTTTACTTATTTACCTAATAGTACATGTAAAAAAAGTTTCAGGCAAATCAAAAATGTCAACTTAAAAAAGGTGTTCGGTTTGTAAAAGAACGGCCCATATGCGCATTAGTTGACCATACCGGTGATTTGGTGAACTTGGCAAATTCAAATAAAAGAATGATTATTTATAATAAATTCATGAGTTATACCCTCATACAAGCATTACTAACTGTTAAGCTAAAGAAATAGGATAAACAGTAAAGCTCACTTACTTTGAAAAATAAACTCTTTTTAAAGTCGTTAGGACTTAAGCCTCAAGTGAAAAAAAAGGAACGAAAGAAAAAAATGAATGATAAAGTGATAAAGTCTCAAAAAAGGTTAACTCAGGTGAGAGTATTTCCAAGAAAGAGTTTCATACTTATTCATCGTATAATCAAACATTTAAACCGAACAAAAAAACGTTATGGTCAATATAAACGAAACAAAAAGTGGTCGCAAAAGTAATCTCGGCATTTTTTTTTAGTTTTTTGCCAAACTACTTGTGACTCGTTGAATTTTTTTTTAAATTTGTACTTCGACGATGTTTTGATTTCAACGTATCGTACATTTTCTTATAAATGTTTTTAGGATACTCCTCCTATAACGATGCAGCTTTTAATTATTCCGTTGTACTTGGGGGGACACCATTATGATAACAAGCGACTTGAACTTAATTTTACCTCAATGGTTGTGCGAAAGAGTTCAAATTTCTGAGACTTTAATATTTGCAGTTGATTTAATAAATTTTATCTATTATATTTCTATTATCTATTTTAAAACCCCATAATGATGCCAATTGTATGCTGAATACAAAAAAACTATTTTTGAGTCAAAATTCTTATCATTAGCAGTTATTTGACGTCGAAGTCAAAGTTTTAAATTAGGGACATGAAAGCAAATGTTTATATATATAAAGACAGTAATTTATTTTTGTGAACTTGGCTGCTTTGGGGAAAGTTTGTACGTAACCGCGAATTATTCATAAATTACGGTCTACGTATGACTAGACTATTTGAATATTCTTTGGGGACTAATTCAGCAGACAATACTATTTTTTGTTAAGAAACCTACATGATTTGTATGGGTAGTCATATAAATAAATAAATGTAATTACTTTTATTGAAAATACTTAAATATCATACTTACTTAATGCTTATGTTGAAACTCAATTATAAATGCGGTTCATCGAGGATAACTTTTTACCGAGTTTCGGGGTTGAGTCAAATCCTCTAGAGTATTACCAAAGAAAATATGTGTATAGAGCAACAATTTTATTTTTTATTCTATAAAAATAAATCTGAAACAGTTCCCTCAGGAAGTCTTACCTGAGCCAGAAATCGGAATAGAGATCTGCATTCCTTTATGATAAAAACACATGTTCTGGTAAAGGTTTTAAAACGTTTTTAGAAATGATCCAAAATTATTTTTGTTATTTCAAATGAATAATTATTTAGACTTGTCCAAGTGTATACTTTCGAGCTGTAACATATTTTTAATCTTAAATAAATACTATTAAGATAATAAATGTTTAACAAATATTTTTTACTTCCCCTTCCCGCATGTGATAATATTCAGTTTAGATGTGCTAAATATTGATTAGTTATGTGAATCTTGGTCAACCGAACAAAACATGTTAATGATAAAGTCTCATTAGATGTTTCCGAAAAATCGTTTAAAAGTGATTTAGATGAATAGATTTTAAAATTGGATAGATTTAAAATTTTTAAAAATGGTTAACATTTTTTCTGCACTTTAAAGTTGTTGAATATTTTATATCTTTATAGAATGTTTTGGTTTACATCTAGTAGCCTAGTAATTATTAACTATATATATAAATAAGAAAGTAAAATATGTAAATCACATTTTATATATTAAACACAAAGAGCCGGTTTCTCACCTTCACACTTATGTTGTATTTGTTCAACTTGACGTAAAAATGAAGTATTTGTTGTCATGGTATTCAGTGATCAGCCGGTATAAACTTTCATAGCACTTAAAGAAGATCAGCATTTCTAGTAAGCTTCCGGTAATTTCACATTATAAGCAGTATTGTATCTATAATGTAGTTTTTCGAACATACTGTGATTTTTTACGTACAAATTCCAATTCGTTTTATTTACTTTAAAATCGGAATGAACATGAGAAAAAGACCCTAAGTTATACATTAATGAAGCAATTGTTTTTAATCAATAGTTAAATTTTCAAAGCTCATTTTCCGGTTGTCGTCCCTTAAATTTTAAAGTTTCTTCGAAAATCATTGACTTCAGGGCATCTCGAGAAATGTCATCATTTTCCATATTTATCCGAAACGGCACTTCAGCGACGGGCTAAATGTAAGAAAAACATTGTTGTTAAAACATTGTTGTTGATATTCTTATCAAAATTATAAGACTGTAACCATATTATTAATCAACTGTTGTCAAATATGTACCAATACAATATAGAAAATAAATTTAAATACAGATCGATAGAGCACAGTTTAATGAGTATACAACAATTACCCCTTGATCCTTTCTTTAAGAAACAATTATTTTTGTACACATTTTTTTGTAAATATGTAGTAGTAGTAGTAGAAGTGGTATTCTTTATTTATAAAAAACATTGAACAAACGGCATTTCAAGTGTACAATTAAAATGATTCACAAATTTGTATATAAACAAGAATGGATTTAAAAAGAAATAAACTATATCGACTTGGTTAATTTAACCGTCTGTCGATCTCCGCTTTCCCAGTGTCAAAACTGCACAGTGCACTACACCTGACTTCCCGGGTCTTCCCCAGATATCAGATCGTTCTACCAATCACTTTAACAACTATGAGAGCTGAGTTACGTGTTGGATTTAGAATATAATGTATTTAAAAGCTTTCCATTAAAATGTTGTTTCGGTACTTTAGAGCCTGGTTGATGTAGCTGTAAAGAGTTGACCAACATTGCCCATCCAGCGAATTGAATACATCTCGGATCGCCTAACTGTGGTCTTTATCCGTAGGTCTCGGCAAGCGTCTCCCATTCTATAACCCATTGCTTACGTTCCTGCACCAAATAGTTCGCTAGAATTGGTGGCAGCCTATGTTCGGGCATGGTTACCACTTTCTGGATATACCTGAAATGCATTTTAGCTGTAAATATATGCAGCGGCGACAGTCCTGTTTCAAAATATAGCATCCTGTTCGGGGTAAATCTTGGTAGACGAAATATTTTCTTTAAGAACAATCTAAGAAGGCCTTATACTTCTTCATAAGGTGAGATGCGCCACACCTGCGCGCCGTAACAAAGGATTGACCGCATTGCTGCACTAAACAGCTTGTACTTGCTACTCATTGGATCGTCTTTTTTTTTTCTTAGCAGCGATTTCCATGTGCAGTTTATATAATGGTTATAAATGGTTGTTGAAACGACCATTGTGGTAAATCCAGACTCCCAGATACTTATACGACTTGACAATTTCTAGCTGAATAGACCCTAAATTTCACTTTTCGTTTTGTGCAAGCCTTCTCCAATGCCTCTTGAAAATCAGAACATTCGACTTCTCGGTGTTTACTAACAGTCCCCATAAAACAGTATTTGTGCAGAGCATTAATCATTGCTTGCAGTTCAACGGGGGATTCGGCGAGGATCACAATGTCATCTGCATACAGCAGAGCCTTGATCGCGCATCCGCATATTTGAATACCGCAAGGCAGGCTATCCGTTATGTCGTTTAAAAAAAGGGAAACATTAGGGGGCTGAGTAGACATCCTTGCTTTACTCCAGCTTCCGTGGTAAACCAATCGGATAGTTGTTCTCCATCCCATACTGCCGCCAGGTTATCCGTGTACAAGCTGTCGTTGATATGCCAATATTGCTGAGCTTGTAGGTTAGGGTTCTTCTGTCTATAGAGTCAAAGGCAGCTCTGAAATCTACAAAGAACGCGTATAACTTTTTCCCGCTGTCGATATATGACCTTGCTATACTTGTAAGACTGAAAATGTTGTCTACTGTCGAATATCCTTTTCTAAAACCGGCTTGGAAGTCAGTAAAAATATTGTAGTCTTTTAACCAGCTTTTAAGCCGATCGAGTAGTAGCGCAGAGAAGACTTTATCTAACTCATTTTAAAAAGAGATTCCTTTGTAGCTCTGTAGCTAAAGACAGGAAATTTAATAGCTTTTTGAAATTACTTTGAGGCTGACAAGGCTGGCTTTGAATTGAGGAGTAGCTTACTTTATGAATTCCGATGGTATCCTGTCATGCCCGGCTGCTTTTCTTTCTTGTAACATCGGAAGTACGTTTTCCCCTTCTTGTCCTGTTACACATCCATCTAAAGACTGATTTTTTACCCAGGGCCTTGCAAAGTCCAGCGATAGCGTCCAATCTGGAGTCAATAGAAAATCACGGAAATGGTTTCCTAGATCGTTTGCATTAACCTCCATTGATTTTACAAATGAGTTTCCATTGAGTTTCCTAATAGTACTCCAATATGCCCTGCTATCTGTTATGGAATCCAATGATCCCGCTAGGTTAATGTAAAATTGCGTCCGAGCGTTCTGACAAGTTAACTTATATGCGGCGTTTGCTTCATGAAACATTACCACTGCACTTGCTGCGTTTGTTGGTTTGGCCTGCCTTAGCAAGTTGAGATAAAGTCGTCGAGCTGCCTCACACGGCTCCGTGTACCACTCTTGCTTGAAGTCTCTGGGCTCTCTTCGTCCTCGATTATTAATGGCTTTGGTAATAAACTCTGTAAGAAATCCTTCAATTTCGTCAGGGGTTATCAAATCTGCCACACAATTTGTTGCCAGGTTTCGGTCCAACTTTGTCCTATAGTTTTTACTCTCTTGATTTTGCCAAATCAAACTTGGTAGAAGTCCAAGTGGCGCTGTGATTGCGTTCGATGTTGTGGAGAGAATGACTGTAACTTCCAGCGGGAGATGGTCAGAGAATATCTGACTGCTCACTTGGAAGTCCTTGATAATTTCTACCCATGTACCGCGTGCCATACATAGGTGGATCGTGGACCGAGCTTCACCTCTCATAAAAGTGTAAACGCCCAAAGGATCGCTTGACGACCTTCCATTGACCACCGTGAGGCCAAACAGCTCGATCATTGGTATCTGTTACTTTGGCATTATGTGCTTCATTGAGGGAGGTTGTGACTAACTGTTGGTCGAATCCATGAAGTTGAGCTTCACCCAGCCGTACGTTACAATCTCCCATGATCAGTGCACTTTCATTTAGTCGAGCATGGCTTAAAACCTCTATACCAATGATTGCAATTAATATACACTGGCAGCAGGTGATGGTTTTCATTTTCTACAGTCCTCAGTTGGATAATACTGGTCTCATCTACATTTATGAATCTAATTATATTCCGATCGTGAGGTTCTTTTTGTATTCCAAATAAGACTAAGTTTAGACTGTGTTTATCTTGTGCTCTGTGATTTTTGTAAATTTGTCATTAATATCTGTGATACTGGTGCCTTGCTTTGTGACTTAGTTCAACATAACCAGCCGTGCTTGTGTTTTAAATCGTCTGTTTATGTATAATTGTCTATTTCATTGTTTTTAGCCTGTGCATTTTGTTATTGTATCTTCTGTACGCTGTGGTGCGTTTGTTTCAATAGCTATTGTTGTTGTTTCCCATAACTTTCTGTAATCGTATCTCTCTGCTGTCGTTTAAGCTTTTGTCGTGAATAATTTGTTTGTGTTTCGCAAGCCACTCTCAGTCGACAGCCACTCTGACCGCTCCTTCAAAATCTGTTGAAGTAAAGGCATCTGTTCGAAATCCCAACTTAGCTTCAAATATTTTTACCCGATCGGTAACGGCTGGGGGACCTAAAGTTTCACTGCCAGAAGTACCCATAGGTACCAAAAGCTTTGGAGGAGTCCCTGTTTGATTGCCGTTACCTCTACTTTAACATCGGAGAGAATATACTTTCTCAATCCCAATGCTGTTGGCAGCGGAGCTTAGACCTCCTTAGCTCCTAAGTAAATTAAGTTTGAAAAAGAAACTCTTTTGAGCTCAGAGCGGCTGCTCTGCTCCAAATGCAACTAAATAAAATCATTAATAAAGGATATCTAATAGAAACCAAATCGGACTTATATTTTTGGGCTTAACGAGAAATCTACACAAATTAAACTATTACATGGCGACCGTGACACTGGTCCTGGAGGACCTAAGAAGGAACAACTGCACGATGTGATGTGTGCTAAACGCAGTGGTGTGGTAAAAAGATTAAAAGCCAGAAGGGCTGAATTACTGAAGCTACTAAATAACGGAAGTATATTAAATTGGAACAATTCGGTAAAATTACATGCCGAACTTGAAAATATAAAAATTTTACTAAGTGAAAGAAAAAATCAAACCACAGCCACACCCACATCCAACTACCCTGCAATTAAAAGTCTCGCTAAAGCTAATATCAAATTACCTCCGCCACAGAAGAAGGAAATACCCAAATTAACGAAGAAGTGCCCAAACGACTGCGAGGGACCACTGTGCTCGCCTCATTGCGAGTACACCTGTGCAGCCAGCACTGGTGCCCCAACATAGAAGACCGTCGAGGAAGTTCAGCCTGTGCAGCCAGCACCGGCCACGTTTTGCCAACCAAGCGAGACCAAGGAGAAGTGAGCCGACAGCGCTTCATAGAGCTCATTTTTTTTACCATGCACTGCGTTTCATAATTTTTTTTCATTGCACTGTGATGCAAATTTTTTTTAAATTATATAAAAAATTAATGTAAAATTGAGGTACATTAAAGTTGCCCAATTAGCGTGTGTCCTGAAAACCATACAAAAACTAGGCAGGCTTTTCCATTGTTAAAAAGAAATTTTTTCTCAGTTATACAGAGTGTTGGAACCAGACTAAAAAAAAAAATCTACGGCCCAATAAGGCAAATTTTTAACTACATGAGCTAAACTAAATGGCAAATAAATTATAAATTAAATTACACGCTTAACATAAAAATCCTATAGCAGCTCACAGAAAACATCCAAAATGGGTTTAGTAGACGTGAAAGAAGTGGACTCCACAGCAAACGTCATAAATAAAATCGAGTCCAAAACTATGAATACAGATTTAACGAACATTTTATTATCAATCATTGTCTTTTTATGAGCGCATTTATTTTGTACAAGGGATATATGTTTCATAATAAATGTATATCAAAGAGAGCCATAAATAAAATAAAATATAAAATACATAAAGCGCCAACAATAATTATAAAAAGATGTTCAAAATAAAAAAAAAACAAAACAGCAAACCATCTAATATTAATATGTATGTCCATGTATTGATATATTGAATATAGATGTTATTTCATCCAATAATCTTATCTAATGTACAATGAAAATAATTAAATAAAAAAAAATAATAAATATTGTAAACTTATCAGTTTTTATTTTAAAATTTTTAAATTTGGTTGCGCTTTTTTGCTCTTCTTGATCGGCGTCGCTTATTTGTAGTGTGCCCCTTCATTATTATGTACAATATCTCTTAGAACTAAATCGATTAATACTAGATTGCACTAAATATACTAAATAACATTATGCACTGGAATTACACAGCTTACATTCGGCCAATCCTGACTCTAGATCGACCTCGATCTTTACATATTTACTAACTACATAGTCAACTACTAGAACTAACGGTTTTCGTACACGTTTGCACCCAAGGTTTAAGTCTGGCGGCTTCAAGAATGCCCTGGTAAGGAAGTTGGGTGAGCTGGCACTCTTCTATGTCGGTGACTTCATATCTATCATTCGGGAATACACGGTTGATTTTATAAGGACCACGATATTTCGGCGAGAATTTCTTACAAGATCCTGGAGTAACATCAACATTTCGGATAGCTACAAAATCGTTAACCTTATAACGGAGGGGTGCCTCATGTTTCAAAGCATATCGAAACTCATTCTGCTCTTGTGACCGTTTTATATTTTCACTAGCTTTTATCCTTTCGGAGTTAACATCACGCGGGTTAGAAAGGCTAAACTTCTCCTCAAGATACTCGGATAATTCGTCTACAATAGGTCCCCGTTGGTTGCTACCAAAAAGCAAAATACTAGGAGTCTTTCCGGTACTCTTCTGAACGGAATTATTTATTGCAAATTCAACTCGGTTGACCAACTTGTACCAATCGGATTGATTTAACGGTTCGGATAATTTACCTAACATCGGGGTTAACACTCGGTTTATGCGTTCCACCTGACCATTCGCCTGGGGGGCAGCGGTAGCAAATTTAATGTGCTCTATATTTCGCTCACTTAGGAAACTAGAAAACTCAAATGATGTAAAACAAGTACCACGATCCGAAATAATTCGTCGTGGTCGGCTATAATACTCAAAATATTTCAAAATACTGGAATTAACTTCTTTGGTACTGGTAGAATTAACCGGGTACAATTTCACGAACTTGGTAAAAGCATCGATAGCAACTAACAGGTGTTTTCTTTTCGAAGTGATGCACGGCAACGGACCCAAATGGTCAATGTGAACGGTATCAAACGGAATTGGGGCTTTCGGAATGCTATGAAGGGTACGGTCATGGACACTTTTAGGTACTGAATGCAGGATACACGGCAAACAATTGCGGATAAAGGATTCGACTTTGCTTCTCAA
Source organism: Drosophila suzukii (assembly GCF_043229965.1). Lineage (NCBI taxonomy): Eukaryota > Metazoa > Arthropoda > Insecta > Diptera > Drosophilidae > Drosophila > Drosophila suzukii. Next base: position 6,282,457 of record NW_027255896.1, on the reverse strand, counting down.
CAACGGAAACCAATACTTATCTTTCAGGTTATCAACACACTTATCTACACCAAGATGACCCAACTTTTCATGACATAATCTGATCAACTGTTCTTGTATTTGAGTTGGAGCATACAAACATAACCTTCCGGCATCATTCTTTCTATAAATTATTCCATCAATAAGTTCAAAACAACCAACGGCTTCTCTTTCTAATTTATCACGGAGTTTGACAATTTCTGGATCCCTAATCTGCTCGGTCTGTAAGAGTAAATCTATATCCCTAGGGGTAGCTCCAACTACATTTACTACGGTATCCATATTTACATCGCACGGAAAAGACGGTTTATACGCTTCACACAGATTTACGGAACTTTCGGGAATAGCTATCGCGAGACGATTAACGAGATCTAACTGGTTTACGGAGTCACACGGCCCTAACGGTTTTTCATTATCGTACCGGCTCGAGGATCTAACGGTCTTACGCGGAACGGCTTGTGTTCTAAATACACACGGAAACGACGGAGAGAATATGTTATCGCAAGGGTCTCAAGCTCAAAACTATGATAACGAGATTCGGCGGCAGTCGCTTTACGGGAACAGAAAAAGACCGGATGTAACTTGCCATCATCTTGGCGCTGCATCAGCACAGCTCCAAACCCGTGGGAGCTCGCATCGGTATGCAGTTCGGTTTCGCTATTACGGTTAAATAAGGAAAGAACGGACGGACTTGACAATGTTTTCTTTAAGCTAGTAAAAGCTTCCATTTCCAGTTTTCCCATCGGGAACGGACCTCCATTTTTAAGCAGATCAGACAACGGTTTAGCAATACGTGAAATTGACGGAACAAACTTACGGAAGTATGAGAATAATGAAGGGACTTACAATTCAGAGGATCAGGGTATTCACGAATGGCCTTTAGGTGTGTCTCGTTTGGAAGAATACCATTCGTACAGACATTGTATCCTAAATAATCAATGCGGTTTTTTAGGAATACACTTTTCTTGTAATTAATTTCAAGACGGTTTTCATTAAGACGGTCCAGTAATTTGGAAAGTAAAACAAGATGTTCTTCTACCGTACAAGTCGCCAGGATGATGTCATCCATATAAACATAAACCTGACGATTACGTATCATTTCATGGAGTTGAAAAACGGCAGGGCCATTTTTTAGGCCGAAATGCATACGCAGGTATTCATAGTGTCCGTCAGGTGTTATAAATGCGGTGTATTTCACGGACTCGGGGTCCATACCGGTTTGGTGGAATCCACTCTTTAAATCTAGAACTGAAAAAACCTTTTTACTTTCGAGATATTCTAAGCAATCTTCGATCAATGGGGACGGAAAGTTATCTCTAATTGTTAATTTATTTATCGCTCGGTAATCGATGCACATGCGGATTTCTCCATTCTTTTTCTTGACAAGGACTATGGGAGATGCATAAGGGGACTGACTAGGTCTAATAATATTACTGGCTAACAACTCGGCAACTGTTTTATTAACAACGTCTCTCTCTAAGTAGATAATCTGATAATCTTCTCGGTGCACTATGAAACGGTGTAGAATCAGTTAATCGTATGCTCATTAAACATTTAGGCGACCCGTACGCGTTAGTTATATTATCCGAGTAATGCTTTATGATACTACTACATTCCTCAGCTGAAGAAACACCAAAATCGCGGCCTATATCTACATTATCAAGGTCAATAGACATAGCTCCACAAATGCTTTTCATATCAGAAAGCCAATCCGCGAGAGAATCATCAGGAACCAAGGGTGCATTCGGGTTTACAGAATCAATACTTAGTTTAAAGGGTTGCGTTTTGTCTAAAATTAATCTATTATTTATATCGCTAAGCAAGGATGCACAGAATGATTCATTAACGAAAGCAATACGATTATTTATTGAAATTAAATTTGATTCATTTCTTTCATGATTTCTTTTCACAAAAAGTTTAATATTGAGTAACTTAAGGGCGTCTCTGCCAAGGAGAAGCGCTGTAGGTAAGATGAGATCGGGAATAACGTATACTTCTAAATCGTGATACTTTTTTTCGAACAAAATTGAACAGGGTACTTTTCCGTACGCTGGTATTGATGTGCCACCAATTCCGCGAAAGGGACTTTTCTTTAGCTGATGAACTTCATTTAAATATGGATAGTATGACTTTCCCAAATAGCTTATTGGGCTTCCGGTATCTAACAAAGCAAAAACATCTTTAATATCGGTGCATCCTGTTAAACTACTTAATCTTAAACTTACTAACTGAATAAACGGCTTTTCAACCATGGTTTCTTCAGCTTCTGGCAAGGTAAAGCCCACGGTGCGCTTGCGACACTGACGGTGCATATGGCCCACTTCGAAACAGATGAAGATCCGTTGTCCGGTCTTTTCGGCTTCTTGCAATCTTTGGCGGTGTGCCCCATTTTTCGGCAGTTGTAGCATATAGTGTCTTTCGGAATTACGGCTCCTGGGCGAGGGATCATGGTGACGGCTTTACGATTGGACTCCAGACGTACAGACTGGAATCGCATTAACTTTTGACGTAGCTCATCCAACGTGATACAATAGTAGAGTGGAGCAGCGCGTCCACTGTGGTCCTCTAGTCCATCGACGATGTACTTCACGACGTCTACTTCATCAAAGTTGCCTTGCTGGGCGATATTACGCATTGTTATGAAATACTGCATCAAGGTCTCGGACTTCCCAATTGTGCGTTTTTGCAGTTGTTTCGCAATTTCCTGGTTTGACATTCTGTTTCCAAAAACTTGGGTGAGCGTGGCGCTCATTTCTGGCCAGGAAGACACCTTTTCGTACAGCATGTATTGCCTAGCTGATCCTCGGAGAAGACGGGTGCCAATAGATAGGCATTGTGTAACGCTTAGTTTATGAACCTCGGCAGCTTTTTCCAATTCACGGATCCAAACCTGGACCGACAGGTTGTCGTCTCCTGAAAACTCCGGGATCATGGCCTCCACATCCTTCAGATCGACTTGATGTATGGAAGCATTCGCTGTAGTCATGCCTTCCAATTCGGCGACTATCAATTTGAGTTCGGCTAGCTTCTTTCTAGCGGTGTACAGTTCCGTCATCTGATTGATTTCCGATGTTTCGCGAGCCATTGAGCGAATGTTCTGCTCAATCGGTTCTTGCCTCGACATGTTCATAACGGTTTGCTGCGAACTTCCAGAAGGTTCCAATAACGGCGCCACAGCGTCGGCCATTTGCAATTTCTCACGGTCTTCGATCAGCGTTAGCATGCGGTTTGCAAGCTTCGGTGTGCTCGGGGAATCCTGCTCCTCATCTTGACCCTGGATCTCTGTGTCCTCGGCGTCCTCGATGTTAGCCTCCAGATTCCTTGCACGGTTTAACGCAGCACGGACTTGGTAAATTGTTGCATCAGCCCCGAACATGATGCCCTTCTCGGAAAGGAGCTCCAGCAGCTCGTCTTTGGACATCTTAACAACCTCACAGTATAATAACATTGCGCAACATTTGGGCAAACCCCACACCTGATTTGTAAACTTTTTTTTTTTATTTTAAAATTTTTAAATTTGGTTGCGCTTTTTTGCTCTTCTTGATCGGCGTCGCTTACTTGTAGTGTGCCCCTTCATTATTATGTACAATATCTCTTGGAACTAAATCGATTAATACTAGATTGCACTAAATATACTAAATAACATTATGCACTGGAATTACACAGCTTACAATATAAAATATGAATACTACAGAGTGTATTAGAATTACTCTTGATAGGGAACCCAACTTTCAGAACAGGGTATTATCAATAATCGAAAACGGAGCTGAGCCTCTACTAATCAATGAATTCGAATATGAGTAAATGAGTAGGTACAATTAAGGCTTTTCTCCCTTGATACATTGCTCAAGTACCCAGAAGGCGATAGTATTGAGCACCGTCCCGACCCTAAAAATTATATCAGTTATTAAGGATAACAAGTTACTTGGGAGACATCTTTCATTGATGGTTTCAAAAATCTAGAAAATATTCCATTAAATAATGGAATGGGACGAATTATATAAAGAACTAAATAATATAAAAATTGATTTTGACAGATCTTATAAGTCACTATCAAGACCCCGGCCAGCACAGCAAAACACTGTGAACAAGCATGCCGAAATAATATGCAGCGCGTATACTAATACACGATCAGAGAGACAGGCTAAACAAAGCCCATTGGTCTCAGGTATCAAAATATATAAACAAATTACGGGATAAACTAATAGTTATAAAGCAAAGGTACGACTTAACAATTTCAGTACCAACTATCCTAAACACACCTTTGAAGATAGAAGGTGCCTCAGGGCAGTCATTTAGGCCCTTTGCTGCTTACTCTGTTTATAAATGATCTTCCTCCTATCGTAAATCACTCTCGTGTACTAATGTATGCTGATGATGTTAGGCTTTGTTTATCTTGTAATAATATAGGGTCGGGATTCTGCTTGCAGTGAGATCTAAATGATTCCAGTAATAGTGTCAGTACAACCTTTCGAGTATCAACTATATTATTTATCTGATTCATACACTACCAAACTATTATTTACCGTTGTCCATCCTAATTTAGAATATTGTTCATCGGCTTGCTTTACGTGGTTTGCACTGGGATCAAAACGTGGTTACCTTCTCAATCGAGTATTGATTAATTAATTGCTTAATTTGGCTTTCTAGTAAATCGAAGAATACTGCTTGTTACTAGTTTCTTGCATAATCTTAACAGAGGTGATTAGATTCCGCAGATTTGGTAAGCCGCCTAACCTTTAATGCTCCTGTTACACTAACGCGCCACTACTATCCTATTAACTTGGCACGATGTAGTCTACGATCTTAGTCTACACGAGCCCATTCGCGTTCTTTGTACTAATTATAACACCCTGTATCATCTATTTGTTCCTCAACTTCTATCGTTATTGAATACTAAAATCGTAATTTTAGTTTTCGTTTTTTTTTTTACCAGTCATTTTTTGTTCTATGTAGCTTCCTCGCGAGCCGTAATAACCCGAAATTAAAAGTGGGCCCTGTGCGTAACAAGCACGTGCTTCGTATCGTTGGGCCACTTGCTTGTACTGGTCTTAGTCCATCAACTTTCAACGATAGTAAAGAATAATTGTTGAGGCGGGGTGGCTTGATCGCTGAAGTTGGATGAAGTCCTAAGAACGAAGGTACGAAAAACACGGGGGTACTTTGGGGTTTTTTTTATACGACGTTCGTGGGTGTTTATTGTTACACTTGGAAAATAAACGGAGCTTAACTTAGGCTAAATTGAGTATAATGTGAGCTACAACTAGAGCTTAAAAATTATCAGAATTTGACTTTTTCGATTTTTTCCAATTTTTTTTTAATCGTGTCGATAATATTGATATTTTCTAAAAAAACAAAGTGAAATCTAAAAACATCTTGTATTCAGTCGTATTTACTTCCATTGTAAGTTGTACATTATTATTATTTGAGTTATTTTTAGTTATTATTGTGAAATTTGAAATTTACAAATTTTCTTGGCACTCTTTACTCTCGGAAAACATTGATGTTTCCGATATATATCGGTGTTAAGAAAAAAGCTAATTTCAATATTGACATCGACAGTTTTCAAGAACAAGCTACAACTCGGCAAGCTTTGACAGTGTTTAATTTTATTGTAATTAATTATTTTTACGTTATCAACAGACGCCTTACAGTCACTAAATTGTTATTGCCCGTACGTGACACGGACAGACGGCTAGTAATCCTGATCAAGAATATACTTACTTTATGGGGTTGGGAACTGCCTTCTACCTATTACAAAATTTACCGATTTATTATTTTAATATTTTTTACCAAATTGGTACCAAAACCATTGAAATACGATACTCCATTGCAAAGTTATGCAATTTAAATGCATTTTTGGCTATTTTCAAGTTAAGACCCTTACTCGTAGAGTAAAAGGGTATACTAGATTTGTCGGAAAGTATGTAATAGGCAGAAGGAAACGAACTGCCCTGCCTCGATTTCAATGATCAATCATCACACCTCGTCTTTAGAGATTTATCTCAAAAACTTTTTAAAAGAATGATGCAAAAGGGTCGGGAAATAGGATGAAGCAATTTGTCAATTAAATTTTAAATTGAAAACCGGCCGGAAATTAGTGTTTACGCTAGCGGACTCTGGGGATCGCTTTGGGGCTCTGGTGTTTACGTAAGCGGACTTCTGGGCTCCCTCTGGGGCTCTGATGTTTACAATATCGACTTGAATGTTTACAGTATCCGTTTGTGCGGAGTGAATGAATAATGAGTAGAAAGAAATACCTGACCACGGTTGTATCTCGGAATCAGTCAGAGTTATTTCGAAATTGGCTTTTATCTCAAAGTTCTTTATGAATTGGGAAAGTTCCCCTAAATAATGTGTCATATAACTATCATGTTTGTATTCATAAGGGAAAGGATATAGGATGTACCTAAAATAATTTATATCTTGAAAGCGTGAAATGAAAATTGGCCGTGCCTTTCCGACACATTCGAGTTCATTCATATATATTTTTTCTGAGCTGATAAAAATTAAAAACGAGCACTTCATAAAAGGCAATCTTTAAAATAAAATACAAAAAGGTAATTGGCTTGACGATAAATGGAAAAGCAACCTGTTGAAAAAAATTCATGATATTTTTAAATGCGTAAAATCAAAGAGCAAAAATTAAAAAATATTAATTCATTGTTTACTACGTTTCACAAACGGTAGTCGTTAAAATAAATAAGGAAAACTAACTTCTATCGCCTTAAAGGCAAGGCAGATTTGTTATTGGCGCAGCCACCTAATTTGCGAGTGTGTAGTTGTGGGTGTGCTATTTACAAACAAAAAACATGGTTTGATTCCAATTTAAATGTTTGCTTTTATTTAACAAAACATTTTTCATTTTGAAAACATAAGAAAAAGATATTCTTAAAGCGGAAAAAGTCAATTTAATTAACAAACTTTTTCTTTTGGCTGCAAAGTGCATTCAAAATATTTAAATCAACCAAAAATAAATTTATAAGTAACTCACGCCAATTCCTCTGACCTGTCTCAGTAAATTCTAATATAATTCAAATGGTTTTATTAAAGAAGTTAACTTCGGCAAGCCGAAGTTTATATACCCTTGCAGTTATATATATTAAATTTAAAAAAACACAGATGCTATGATTTCTTTCATTTTATTTTCCCACCAATTTTCCGATCGTTCCTATGGCAGCTATATGATATAGTTGTCCGATTTTGATAAAATTAAATTCGAAATTCAGAACTAATTAAAAAATGTTATTTCCAAGCATAGGAGTTTATATGTTAAAAACAATAAATAATAAAATAAAGTCTGTAATGCCATTGGCATCCATTCTTGTTTTATTTAATTTGTCTATATTTATTGGCATGCTAAAAATGGTTTAAATTGGACCTTAAGTTAAATCGCGTTTAAATGCACGTTTTCTTTGTGTAGTTCAATTTAAACGTAAACTTTTTCTGTTCAGTTGTTGTGCCAAAAAAGATTACCTGGATTGTACTTGTTTTTAGAAATGTATATATATGAAGTTTAGATAAGTTCTTTAACCTCAATAATGGCATCACTTATAGACAAAACATTTTAAATACAAATAACACATTGTAAAAAAAGAAAGGAAACAACGATTCAAAAAATCCTGGAAAGTTTTGAAACATATAATACAGTTTTAATATACGTCGAGATTTAGGAATTGACCTACGGTTGGAGCTTAGATAAGGTTTTATCTAAAACTTATTTTATTGAAAGTCAAATTTTTAATTTTACGTACATTTGGTTTCTCTTGTTCATATAGTTTTTTATCGGTGCAACCCTAAATTGTTTTGTTTTGCAGTTTAATCAATCACTACGAAAATGTACACAATCATTGATTTTATGCAAAATCTTTATTATTCGGCCGTGTTTTAGTTTCGCTTTCGGAAGATTCACACGGACTTAAGTTTCCCAGACCTGTTCCAAGATTGACTTCCGTCACGAAATCTTTTCTCTTTCTTCCTCCTTCCGAAAACTCTTCGCCAAACATTGGGCTGGTGGGCTTATAACCAAAAGTTCAAATATTAATTGTTTAACAAGGGAGAACGCTATAGTCGATGCCATCGACATCAGATACCCCTTACTCAGCTAAGTGTACTTGGAGAACTTAGGGAGTGCGAGGGAGGTAGCAAAGCGTCTGTTGCTTATGTCTTTATCATAAATTCCCCGAATTGAACCTTTTTCGACATGTAGCTTAACATTGATAATCAAAATATAATCTCATTTACATTTTTCAAAAATATTCAGAAATATGGGGGCTAAGCGGGTTTTAGCGTTATGGGCGTTTGTGGGCGTTAAAGTGGGCACTGCGCAAGAAGCTCTGGCTTCTAATTAAAGAAAACTATAAAAGCTAGAAAGTTGGGATTAAGCATTCAGATTCTAGGAACTCGATAGCAGCGCAAGTTTGATTGAGCGGATTGCCACGTCCACTCTAACGCCCACAAACGGTCCTGTTGCACAATACCTATCTACTTGCAAATAATCGTATCAATATCGATATTGTTTAAAAGTACTGTTAATGGCGAGCGCGGAGATTATAACCGCAGAACAGACCTGGACTTCACTTCCTGGTATAGTATCAGTAATTCTTCCACTGCAAACAATGCAGTCTCGATCATGCTTTCGTGGAGTGCAGACGCGTTTTTGCATCGCTGCGAAATTCCCTGTGAAGAGTCCATGGACAAGTCCACCTCCGTGGCAAGACCTACTTCTTTTGTGAATCCGACTTCTAAAGTCGCAGTGTCAGTGCTTCTATGCTCCGTTAGTTGTGCCTTGTATTTGCATTCATTCTTTTCTTCCAAATAAAAGAAAAAATAATTTTGAACTTGCTCGCCTCTACCGCCCGATTGCGGGACTTGCGCCCTACCAACTAGGCCACGATCGCCTCAAAGCAGGCTGGTCAAAGGCCTTTTGTATACCATAAGTCGGTAAAGCAGTGCAAAAATGGCTGGTCTTTCAGACTACGAAGATAAGCTACACATCCGCAATGCTGTGGCTTTACAACAGAAGAAAATGAGTGATGCACTAAGTTGCTCATAAACAAAATTTAGTCGCCTATATTCGTTTCACAACAACCCACCTGTACCAACCAATGAAGTTGGTCCGGAACTAGCAGCCATAAATGCCGATGATGAAAGCTGGTGGACTCCAATTTCGGTAAACAGCAAACGCCGTCTTGACTCCAGATCACCGAATTCAGTCACCAAAATAATTAAAAATTCCAATAGGCCAAAAAAGAACGTCTCTGCTAACCGTTTTTTAGAACTGTCGAACATGGACATAGTCGTCGAAGTTTCTCAACCGGTCAGCGCCAACGACTCTGAAAAAGCCAGTACTTCTACCAGCAACAACAACGTAGTCAACACTAATGTTGGCAACAACCCCGCTAGCAACAATAAGAAACATAGCCAACCGTCTGGCAGCCAAGGACAATTAGCCCCCCACAAACCACCCCCAATTGTGGCTGATCACTGTGAGAATCTGAACGGACTTATTAGATGCACTGACACGATCGTTGACCGTCCAAGTACTCCCTGAAATGCCACCCCAACAACTCTGTTGCTATTCTGGCTGCAGATCCAGATGCATACAGAGCGATAACCAAGTCTCTAAGTCTATCGAGTAGTCATCCGTGGTGTTCATCATTCCATCCCGGATGAAAAAATTAAGGAAAGTCTTACCTTGACTGGCCACAAGGTTCGATTTGTGAATAGACCTAGAAGCCGCTTCGACAAAACCAAGTTCGTGAATCTAGTCATTGTAGAATTAGAACCGGCGGCAAATAACAAAGAAATTCACTAAATTAAGGCACTTTGTCGGCAACGGGTTCAAGTTGAACTCCCCTACAAAAAGGATGATGTCGTCCAATGCCACCGGTGTCAAGCATTTGGACACACTAAAAATCATTAACAAAAGCTATCCAACTGCTTCAGATGTGGCCTACAACACGGTTTAGAGGCCTGCGTAAAGGATGTTCACCCAGTCAAGTGCGTAAACTGTGGCGGAAACCATACAGCAAGCTATAAAGGCTGTGTCGTCTATCAGCAAGTTGCATATCGACGAAAAAGTATCACATCCCATCGTGGCACTGTTCCCAAACAGTCAGCTAATTTGAATGTTCAGTCAAACTTTGTGGGTCAGAACTCCTACGCAAGCGCCGTCCGTGGTCAAGTTAGTCGTCCCCAGCATTAACAAGCTCCTATGACTTTCCCACGGAGTCAACAGTTTCCTCCACTGGGCAGCAAAAATAGAAAGCAAAGTCAGCTAAACCATCAAGTAGCACCACCTCGGCAGCAGCAGCAGTTATCACAGCAACAACAAAATCCTCAACAACAGCAACAACAGCCAAGTCACCAGCAGCAGTCTTCCCCCCAACAACTGGGACGCAGCTCGCAGCAGTTGATCAACGACCAGCAATGGCAGCGTCAAGAGCAAATGTTTATGCAATCTAACCAAAAGCTGTCGGTCCACGTCGCTCAGATGGACAAGCTGTTCCAAATTATGGTGTCTATGATGGGACTTGTCTCAAAACTTTTGCCTCAAAATTCTCCTGGAACTGCATTCGCTGAGTTTCTCCCAATCAATGTTGCCCAACCATGAGTCAAATCGGCCTCAACATTGGTGCGTGGAACGCTGACGGACTTGCCAACAAAGCTCTTGAGCTCTTTGTAAAATGTAATAATATTGACATTATGTTGGTTAGTGAAACACACATCTGCTCGAGGTCGTACAACAAGTTGCACGGATACGATATACATCGTATCCCAACCCATCCGGCTGATCGGAAACGCGGTGGCTCTGCAATTTTAATAAAATCCTGCCTTCAATGTTACCAGTTCTATAGTCTACAAAGTCCAAATGTTCAATGTGTCCCCGTTAAAGTTAAAACAGACCTTGGTGAAACAGCTATTGCATCTATCTATTGTCCACCAAACTTTCAATATTTTGCTGACGACTTCGAAAAACTCTTCGACGACCTGGGAACAAATTTCATAATCGCAGGAGACTGGAACGCTCACCACCGTCTCTGGGGATCCCGTAACTCAAGCACCCGCGGAAGAGCACTACTAGACTTTATACAAAGAACAAATGTCCAGGTCCTTACAACCGGAGGCCCTACACACTATCCGTACAGCCATTGACAGAGGGATTCGGCCCGAGAGTCTCTCCATCTCAGAAAGTCTTGAACTAAGCTCTGAACGCATGTCATTGATAGTGAAACTAAGAGTCGCTGCGCAAAAAACTTCCCGAAGGCCTTGCATCCTTTCTCGGAATGCGAGCCTCCCACTCTTTCAAGAAGCAGTCAACCGGCTTGCTAACCTAAATATGTTCTAACGCTCTCCTGACGCCATCAACGACGCCGTCGAGCTATTTGTCCGGAAAATCCATATCGCTGCCGAGTCCTCAATCTCAAGCCCAAGCCCCTCCAGACCACCTCAGGCTCCTTTAAAACCTGAGATTATGGACCTAGTAAGGCTTTATGAAACCAAACGGAAATACTTTAAGATGCTCCTGAATGCTGACTCCACCAAACCTTACGGCCATAACCTCTGGAAATCCACACGGAATATGAAACGACAGCCCCTACGAAAGATCCCCATAAAGAAATCTGATAACACATGGTGAAGGTCCGACTCAGAAATTTATATAGCTTTTGAGGACGAACTTGAAATACGCTTCCAGTTATTTGAAGTCGCGATCCGCGAGGATGTTGAAGAAACACTTGCCTTCCTTGATGCTCCTTCCCCGGATGCCTTACCGATCCAACACGTAAGCCCAGAAGAAGTTTGTCTTCATATCCAAAAGCTACACCCTAGAAAAGAGCCGGGCTTCGATGGCATTGATAGCAGAATCGCCAATGCTTTGCCTAAAAAGAGAATCCTGTTCCTTGTTCTCCTGTTTAATTCAATGCTTCGTATCCACCACTTTCCCTCTCAATGGAAGTGTGGAAAACCGAAGAACCTTGTCCAGTCTTACCGACCGATAAGCTTGCTACCTACATTCTCTAAAATATTCAAAAGCATATTTCTTAGCAGAATCATGGGAGTAAGAAGCGTGAAGGATGCCATTCTCGACCACCATGTTTTAGGCATCATCATAGAACCCTAGGGCAAGCACATCGAGTTGACCAGCATATTTTAGATGCGTTTGAAAGCAAGCATTACAGCTCTGCAATTTTTCTCGATGTTAAGGAAGCTTGCGACCGCGTGTGGCCAATTCCTCCTACTAAAATCATACCTGCTTGACCGAAATTTCATGGTCGAGGTGAGAAGGGAAAGCTCAAGCATCAGAATCGTTTGAGCTGGCGTTCCTCAGGGAAGGGTTCTGGGTCCCGTTTTGTACACCCTGTTCACTTCAGATCTGCCGTGTCCTAATAAGCCCTAAGGACACGATTCTGGCTACATACGCTGACGACACTGCCTTTCATGCGAACACCTCTTGCCCAATCGAAGAGTCAAGGATCACCCAGGAATTCCTCGACTGCTACGGGAAGTGGACAAATAGGTGGAACATATCCACAAATAGAAGAAAGTCGCACTACTGCAATTCACCTTGAGAGAAAAGATCCTTCCTAGAGTAGAGCTTCTCGATATCACCATCCCGCAATCACCCCAGGCGCAATGTTTGGGTTTTATCCTGGACAAGCGGCTCACCTGGAAGCAGCGCACAACCAAAATAGCAGCTACATGTAGAGCTAAGCTGAGGAAACTCAACTGGTTGCTTAAGCCAACAAGCAAGCTCAGCCTTGGCAACAAAGTTTTGCTGTTCAAAGCAATTGTGGTGCCCTCGATGACGTATTGCATTCAACTATGGGGCATGGCTTTAGACTCGAACGTCATGAAAGTCCAAAGGGTCCCAAACCGTGCGCTGCGTATGATTGAAGACGCGCCTTGGTACATCAGGAATGACGCCCTAACAATTGACCTTCATGTTTCCTCAGTCAGGGAACAGACAAACCGGCACTCCAGTCGGTAAAATGAACGCCTCACTGCACACACAAACCACCTAGCAGCTTCCTCGGCCCACCCAAGGACTAGAAGAAGACTAAAGCGAAGGCACCCTGGCGATCTCTGGACAAGAGGACGTCATGTCTCTCGAGTCCTAAAGCAGTAAAATTGTTTTTGTTCAATTATTGTAAATATTGTTAATCACCTTTTCTGTTATGTATCCATGTTAATTACTTCTCTTCGTATACAACGTTTTATAGCCATTAGGTTGGCTGATCAACGTTAAAGAAATGAATGCTATTGCGTTCGCCGGCAGAGGTCTGAAATATATATATATTTATGCTCAGTCACTTGCTCAGTTGTTCCTTGTGGGCTGAAACTCCTGCGAAGGTGGCTTCTGGGTAAAATTGGCAGTACCTAAAAAAAGTGATTAGGGGTTATCTGATGGTTAGTGGTGGTCGATTTTCTCTTAACAAAACCATGTTTACACGTTGATATCAAAGAGGAGCACAAATGTTGCAAATGAGAGGTAATAATGCGTTCAAAGGTTTTAGGGATTGCAGACAATTTGGCCATTCCTTTATAGTTCTGGATATCCACCTTCGCACCCTTTTAGTGGAAGAATCGTTTCAGATAGTAGGAAAAACCGATGATGAGATAGACAAATGAAAAAGTTTAAGAATGGGTTTACAAGCGGTTTGGGCACAAAACTTAGCGCACACCCAGGGAGTCCACTGACCCAGGAGAATAGGTTGGCGTTATAGTCTCTAAAACACATAAGAGAGAACTTTCGGTAATTACAGGAGAAAAAATACAATTTGCCCTATTTAAGTGATTAGGGTAGTTAGAATTAGACAAAGAATCAGAACTATAAGTAGATTGGAAGAATTCAGTAAATAAAGCTGCAATTTCGAGATCCGTAGAAGCCTCAATAGAGTTTAATCGTACCGATGATGGCAATGCTGAAGACTTTCGCTTAGCATTAACAAAGTTATAAAACTGATTCGATTCAGTTTGAAAATTCATGTTTACATCGAAAGTCGACTGTCCCAACATGCACACCTTTTTCCTATAGTGTTCCAAAAACGTAAAAATGATATAATTATTATATCCATATAAATGTTAATTTTATTTCAATTTAAAACCGTCCAAAAGTAAGATACGAAATATGACCTTCTTCATATTCCGTGATCATTGAAGACGTAGCTAAGGTAATATAACTCTGTCTGGTTACAAAGGCTTTCCAAAACCGTTCGCAAAAGCTTCTCGTGTTCCTCGGGCATTTCAGTATATCGTCTGAATAATAATAGGTGAAATCGATGCCTAAATATTGTGGACGAACCTTGGAGAGTTGACGTTTACAAATTCCTGCAAAAGGGCTTGGAATCTAAGCACACCTTGAGGGGTGGACACAAAATGGTCTTTTGCCTTGGTAAATGTGAATATGTTAGTAGTGTTGGTGTTTTTGGTCCATTGCGTCGACAAGGAGATGAAACTTAGAGATAAAGTCTGCTCTAATATTAGCTACTTCAGCTACAATGAAAGACCTCATGAAGGAATGCTGTAATCCAAAGTTTAGATCGACTGACATTCTGCTGTAGGTATGTATAACAGTTCCATTTGCTGCATACAGAATAAGATCGCCTTTCTTGATGTTATGATAACAGATACCACGGACGGTTACAAATACGGTTGTTGCCCTTCATTTGGCATCCACCATCAAAATCTGAGGACGCTGTTGTGCGATAGAGGTTCATTCCCCAAACGGCAAACTTCTGCTTGTTGACCATCAGAAACCGTTTAAGTTTAAGGTCATTTTGTGAAGATCTGTGATGTCAGCCACCAGTTTGACTTCCGGAACGATTACTTTTCATTCGTTTAAGTTCACCCTGGATCGTATAAACCTTTATAGCAAGCAAGCGCAGATGATCGCCAATCTGCTTGATCGGTTCTGAAGGGGCCATCGCATTCACTGAACTGTTTGCGGATAAATTGCTTCGCGCTAGGGTAAAGGCTCTGGGAGAGCGAAGGGTTTCTAGCATTTTGTATGCAACATAAGCCAATCGTTTTCCCTTCATATTTTAGATGCCAGAAGATTCTCCGTCTTATAGCCACTGACTTATTTTTAATTCTGCAGACTATGCGTGTACTTGTAGAGCAAACGAGCCATGAGCGTGTCAAACATTTTTTTGGAGGATGAGTCACTAAGTCCTCCACGGCCAAAACATCATCCAAACTCGGACTGTCCCTGGGTGTACACTCCGTCGTCTAGTGAGGGCCGTAAGCGCGTCCATTGTAGGGCCTCTTCCCAATACTGGTTTATTCTGAACTGCTGCGAAAAGGTCTTTGGCGTGATATACTTCAATACCACCAGTCTTGGAGTTTGAGTACGACACAATGAATTAAAACTTTGTATTATACCCACCCGATCCATTATATAATGTATGTATATAAGTTAACAACAGAGGGCTGGCAGCCCACCTAATAAATAGAAGAGGACTGACCGGCCGGCTTCCCCTTCCCCCTGCCGCGATGCCGACTCAGAGCGGCAACATGCGCCGGCCGGGCGCTGACCTACCTGCCCCCCGCACCCCGTGCCGAGTCACGGTGAGAACTGCAAGGTCGGCAAAACTTCAGCCGGCCGCTGACGCTGACGCCGACGTCGACGCCGGGACCGGACTCACCGGGCTCTGGCAGGTGTTGGCGCAGAAGACTGGGGCAGAGCCAAATGGACCGGCGAATCAACACGACTTGTCAGCTTAAGTTTATTAAACAAAGAATAATTATAACGTATACAAAAGGCCAAAGCTATTGATTGGGAGGAACTATAACACATACAAAGGCCAACGCTATCGATTGGGGAAGATCGAGCTACGCTTGGGACTGCACAAATACACCGGAATGTCTAGGTATGAAGTCGGTCCTTCCCGGGGACATACGAGGCCCCTCGGGAAGGACTTAACTTATATATAATATATATAATATGTATTTAATTCCATTCAGTTGCTGCGACTATGCCACCGAGGCATTCTGGCTGAGCAACTTGGTGATATGGTTCAAGCCATGTCTGTCCGTGTGAACACTGTCATCTCAGAAAATATAAGATCTAGAGAGTTAAGATTTAAGATTTTGATTCCTGAGCTCCTAACTTAGCGCAAGTTACGCGAATATGCCACGCCCACTCAAACGACAATAATGCTTAAATATTGAAATCGCGTGTAGGTGGTGCCTTACAATCTCGCGTTGCTGCTTTTATATCCCCATCTCCCTTTACCTGGGTAACGGAAGTTTAATTCGGTAAGACGACGTTATTGCAGGTTGTCCTTATTGGAGCATTGTTTTCGTACCCAAGGTTGCTCATCATGACCAGCACCCAACAAATTAAGCAGCAGTCGAGTTGGTAACAGTAACAGGCTCCCAGTTGCACCGACTGCAGGTGTGTCTCGGATCCCTGCCAATTTACTTAACGTGACGTGCTACGGACTGAAGGGATTACTGCCACGGCATTCTAATATACCCCCAAGTTAGTATATAATGCACGGGTCTAGTTTAAGCGCCAAACCAACGCCCTGGACTAGCAGCTATTGTTATGTACAATGTACACAGCAACCAGCCCAGTAGCAATTCTAGTACTTGGTTGTCGGGAAAGCACTTCCCCTTGCGTAGGGGCGAGATCTATATATAATCTCTACTGTTCTGTGGGTCACAACACCCAAGCTGTGTAACGCAACATCCACGTCGAACCACAGCCACCACTATACTCCCACAAGGGGGCCGACCTCAGCTCCGACAAGCTCGGATGAGGCAACCATTGACATATTAGTCGCCTCCTACGACAAGCTATGACAGGCTGTGGCAGTATTCTTCGCCGCTACTACTCGGCAACAGAGACAAGGGACTACCATCCCAGCGTCATCTCTCATTGCAGCCATCCTACGCCTTTAAAAGGCAGCGTCGGCGAAAACTCCTAGGAGACGCATCCGTTCTGGAGTCTCAACTTCTCCTGTAACAATCTATCTTTCCTGTTCACTAACGATTCCAAGGGCATCAAGGTCACGCAGGTCGTGGTACAGTTGGCATTCACATAATATGTGGAGCCAGTCCACATCAGCATGCGGTAGTGTTACTGAGGGTCCTGCCCTGCAGAAATGCGTTCATCGACCCGTGTCCAGTGAGGCAGTCCACATGAGCATGCGGTAGTGTTACTGAGGGTCCTGCCCTGCAGAAATGCGTTCATCGACCCGTGTCCAGTGAGCAAGAAGCCAGCTCGCAGGGTAAAGACAAAGTCTTTTCTGTTGTAAATGAACGCTGCCTCCTGTCCGTGGAGCTAGTCGTTGTCGTCTAGTAGGACACCTTTCCTCAGTTTGAATTTAATTGCAGCACGATGAGCATCAAGATCTAGGGGAGGAGCTCCAACAAGCACCTGTAGTGCCACCGTGGACATGGTTCTCTGGCCCGATGTTAAAAGTTTTAGGGACCTACCCACATCCGCAACCTTGTACCAAACCCAGGCACCAATAATGCACAGGGCACCATTAGTCCACTATAAATCGTTCTCTTCGCTCGGGAACTGAACCCCCAGTCGACACGGAGCACTCGCGCTAGCCCTGCGGGAATTCCAGCCAGCCGATCACGAACTGCCGCGATATGCGGGAGATAGCTCAACCACTCGTCAACTGTGATGCCTAGGTACCTGCAGCTGGTGACGTACGGTAGCTTAGCTCCAGCAAACCGTATCATAGGTCGTAGGTGTGTGAAAGTTTTCCTTTCAGCAGCATGATCACAGTCTTGCTGGTTGACACGTTTACCTCAACTTCAGGCCACAGGTTCCCATGATGCTCATTAGTTGCTCTCCTTTCGCTCAAGTTCGGCTTGGCTATTTTCTTTAACGAACAGGAAGCAGGTTCCAAATGAATGGTTCGAAGGCAGGATTACTCCTGTCCTTATCAGGCCCTTTTAGCAGTGGTATCACCCTTGGATGTTTCCACTCAGTGGGGAAGTATCCCTCTGAAAGACAATGAGAATACAGCGATGTCAGGTGCTGGGGGATGGCACGCCACACCTCCTTAACGATACCGCCCGTGATGCCATCAATGCCCGGAGATCGCCGGCTTTTCAGGCTCGCGACACAGGTCGCCACCTCGAAGGTTTCGATGTTTTGTAGTGCACCAGGGGGTATGTCTGCTCGTGTAGTCAGCTCCGCAACAGTGAAAAAGCTGCAGAGGAGCACATTAGCGCAATGGTGCCACGTTATGAGAAGCGCGTCGTTTGAACGAAGACATCCAAGCTCGGTTGTCTTTTTTCATCCTCGGCATATCCGATAGACTTGTCCCCATGGATCTTCCTTGAGGCGTCCTACGAAGTCCCGCCAGTTGTTCTTGTTTGTCGTCAGAATAAGCGTTCATACGGACAGAAGGACAAACGGACATGGCTATATCGACTCGGCTAGTGATCTTGATCAAGAATATATATACTTTATGGGGTCGGAAACGCTTCCTTCTGCCTGTTACATACTTTCCGACGAATCTAGTATACCCTTCTAGCCCAAGAATCTGCATCCTTAGTCTCAACATTTAAGCTTTTATAGTATCCGAGATCTGAGCGTTTATACGGACAGACAGACAGAAATATAACTTCGAAAGTTGTCAATATCTTGACCGGTTTTATGTCATTGTTTTGGTCGTCCATTTACAGTTGCTGTTATTTAACTCGACTCTAGATGGCGCAGGACGTGATGAACAATGTCGGGAATAGTCCCTTTGCTGCTTGCATATCTCCATCTCCCTCGCACACTGAGTAAGGGGTACCTAATAGTCAAGGAAAATGTCTATAGCGTTCTCCATTATTTACTAATATATTCAGCATACTGTTTTAAAAATAATATACTTTATTTATATATCTATTCCATTCGGTTTATTTATTGCAGATCATCAAGCGGACCTTACACCATTCTATTCGGCAGCACATGGTCTTGTGCAGACTCACCCTTCTATAAACCACCCAAGGCCCGTTCCACTTAATGGCAATAGCATTGGTAATAGCTTACCCGCCGCAAGCGTAATTGGTAGTAAGCCATCCTTGACAGCTGGAAGCGGGTATCTTAATTCACGCGGAAGTGTACCGACCTCTGCTCGTTATCCAACCAACAAGATTACAGGCACCGTGGTCGAACCCAATCCGAAGTCACCATTCCGTCACTTAGATTTCTCTACTAGTGCAACTGCCGAAAGGCGAACCTCCAAGAATTTGCTATTACCATTTTACATTGGAGTACTACACAGTACTTGGCGCGTAAGTGTTTAATCATCTGATTTTTACGAACACCAAGAAAATATATACTTTATAGGGTCGGAAACTCTTCCTTCTACCTGTTACATACTTTCCGACAAATCTTTCATACTTTTACTCTACGAGATAGCAAGTTAGAATATAAATTTGTCATCAAGATTTTTTTTCGCCAACTAAGTAACATAGCAGCCTATATTTATGTTATCGTCCTCTTGCGATTTTTAACACGGTAAGATCTACCCCTCTCCCTTTCTTTAACATTTAGCTGCACTGTCTAGAAACGCAAATAAACACCCAAAGAGAAAGAGCTCCGTTTTCCCTCTTTTATAAGGTAAGCAGCAGTGTTGAACACCGTCTGCCTTTAGAATTGCAAGCAAGTTATTGTCTGGCTGTGACGTTATTGACGATGTTTCGCCTATTATTCATAATAACTTTTAATAATAAATAATAACTTTTAAAATAGTTATTCGATTTAGATATTTTTTTTAGTGTTGCTAAATGAAGACCGAGTATACCGCTCAATAATGTGTTTTTTACCATGCCACTACTGAGTTTTTATATTGATTTACAAGCGTTATAGTGGGAGAGTACAAGAGTAAGAACGCTTAATTCCACTTTTCTTTTAGAGTCAAAATCTCAGCATTCATACGAGCAGATGGACTTGGCTAGATCATCTCGGATAGCAATCTTGATCACTTTATTATCTACCTCTTATATAATTTCCAATCACAGTTTGAAGATATAGGAGTGGGAAGTTTTAGCTCTTTTAGCATGACGCAATATATCAACAGCGTACGCGTCTGGATACGATTCGGCAGAGTGTTCAGCGAGCTGCTTAAGAACTTGAACGGCTAAGAACGGCGAAGTAGTTAAGCCATATGTAAATTTTAGCAGTCGATAATGATCCAGCATATCGTTCTCCTTCTTTCCCCAAACAAAGCGTTGATGCTGTGAGTGTTAGTCTGACATAAAAATGCCACTTAATATCTTTTCGATGTCAGCGAAAAACACATGATGATGCTGACGGAAGGGAAGGCATGAAGGATTACCATGATTTGTAAGCAGCCTTCTGATTTTTTTCCAATAATTTTATAGAAAATCCGTTTAGTTTTTTCATACATAATATTTAACTTTTTGTAAGTTTATGTGCTTTTGTACTTGGACTTCATTAACGCAGCTGGCCAGCCGCCTTGCTGGTCCTTATCATGTCGGTCGCTGATCAAGCCATTGAGGATACTCTATATGGTGAGGACGCGAATGTGGATAACTGCGATCCACTTCGATAGTCTTTCAATCCATTTTTAATTGGGAATTCAAATGTCAATGTTAGCAAGAAGTTTGCAATGTCGCGAAGAGGTCGTGGTGGTGACCTCCGTCAGGTTAAAGGAGGCTCAGTCACAGAAATTTAACTTTAAAAGAAATGTACACTTTTTTGTTGATCTTTTTCTATTATCGCAAATATATACGTTTTTACCGCTTAGGCGTATACAGTAACTAATAATAAAAAAGAATTTCGTTCTCTCTTTATAATTTTAATAAAGGCATACATAGTGCAAAAACATCTGGACACTCCACTACCATAACTTCTGACTTATCAGTCAAAAAGTGGCTGACCAGTTGCGTTGCGAGTCTGTCAAAAGCATGGCGCACTTGTTGTCCAAGAAGACCAATTTCATCTAACATTGGAATTAAGATATCTCATTTACTTTCTCCAACTAAAAGTAAGTGCTTTTGTTAAAATGACTATAATAAACTGAACTACATGATTTTCCAATATAATTGGATAAATTTATACAATTTCATGCTTATTGAAAGAGTCACTGCTTATTGAAAGGGCCACTAAAATATTTTAGAGCGCTGTTAATGCTAAGCGAAAGTCTTCAGCATTGCCCTTATCGGTATGGTTAAGCTCTATTGAGAAATCTACGGATTGCGGGTTTATTTGCTGAGTTCTTCCAAACTACTAATAGCTCGGTTTATTTTGTGTAATTCTTTTTACCCTCATCAATTAAATAGCGCAAATTGTATTTTTGCATCTGTAATTACCGAAAGTGCTCTCTTAAGTGAATTAGAAACTACTACTATCGCTCACCACTAACCTGCTCGAACTCACATCTTTTGTAATATATGGACTTAATACAAAGTAAGGCCTTAGTAGGGCCTTTGACTCTGTAAAACACTCTCTTATTTCATTCAAACTAGATCAGCTCGGTTTAACGAATAATCTGTTAACTTATCTTCAAGTTATTTGAATGGTAGATCTCAGAGGGATATATTTAAAAACTCTGTTTCCAAGATAATCTACGTGACATCTGGATTGCCTCAGGGTAGTCTTGTAGGCTCCCTGCTGCTTACTATGTTTATTAATGATCTTCCCTCTATCGTAACTCACTCCCGTGTACTAATGAATGCTGATGATGTTAAGCTTTGTTTTTCATATAATAATATTGAGTCTGGTTTCTGCTTGCAGTCAGACATTAATAGATTCCAGGAATGGTGTCAGTACAACCTTTTGAATTTAAACTATCTTAAATGCAACATTATGACTTTTTATAGGGGTACGACAACGTTCATGAGTTATTCTCTTCAGAACATGTCCCTGGACCGAATATACACAGTAAACGATTTAGGTGTTCTCTAGATCATAAACTTAAATTTGACTCCCACATAACCTCTACTTTAAATAAAGGTATGAGTATTCTTGGGTTTATTATTTACCTCCCTTGTCCGTCCTAATTTAGAATACTGTTCTTCCGTTTGGAGTCCTCAGTATCAAGTGCACATTGACCGTATAGAGTCCGTACAGAAACAATTTCTTCTTTTTGCCTTACGTGGTTTGAACTGGGTTCAAAACGTCAGGTTGCCTTCTTCCTCGAGTAGATTGCTATTAATTAATTTGCCTACTCTAGTAAGCCGTAGAATTATGGTTGGTACTATTTTTATGAATAATCTTATCAGAGGCGATATTGATTCTGTAGATTTGGTAAGCCGCCTAAGTTTCAATGTTCTTGTTAGATTAATGCGAAACTACCATCCTATCAACTTGCCACGATGTTCATCTAATTTTAGTCAGCATGAGCCCTTTCGCGTTCTTTCTAATAATTATAACAACCTATATCATTTAATTTGTTCCTCAACTTCTATCCCTCTACTAAAAACTAAAATCTTAGCTCATTTGCTTTAGTCTTGTTGATCTATGTTTTGTCCTGTCTTTATACGTTCTATGCACCTTCCTCGCGAACCGTATTTGCCCGAAATAAAAATGGGCCCGCGCGTAACAAGCACGTGGTTGGTGTCGTTTGGGCCACTTGTTTGTACTGCTCTTAGTGCATCAACGTTCAACAATATAACATTCCACCACTTGCTCGTCCTGTGGCGCTGGTTCGGATGGCGGGCACCCATCTAAGCACATAGTCTTTAAATTTGACAGCATCCAATTTGGCTTCGAGGAATGTTTCAGATAGATCGAAAAAAAAGGTCAATGTACTGAAAGAAGTCATTATATATAAGCTTATTTTGTATTCCTGCCACGTTGTAGGACAATATTCTGATCTCCAGTCTCTTTATGGTATGGGCCTCTTCATTCGCATTTGCACCTGCAAAATTACTAGATTCTAACAAAGGACTACATCTACTACATTATTTCTTGTTTCTTTTTAGTTTTTTGACTTAGACTTTTGGCTTAGGAACTTATAAATAATGTGAGACATTTCCAAACTGTTTCCGTATATTTCCTTTAATTTTGTTTCAGCTGGTTTTCCTTGCCACATATTATTATTATTAAAGGACATCCAATTTTCGTCTACGTTGATACTGTCGTTTTGGACTTTCACTTTCGTTTCCCTGCGAATGGCCAGAAGAAACTTTTTTAGCTCTAGAAGACCCATTTGATTCACCTGTTTTTCCACTGTCAAATCCTTGACAAGGAACACCTGCCTTCCACGCAATTTATTATCATTAGGCTTTCGCATATAGGAAACCCTTGAACCCTTTAATTGTAGTTTCTCTTCAATCAGAGTTTTGACAGCCAATTTGCAGTTTTTATCCACCTTCAACTACATTTTACAACTACATTTTTTTTTTCTTTTGTTGTTCTAGCAACATATTTATGCTCGGCTGAGGAACTTGTGAGATGGTTCCAAAGTCGCCTAGCTGGGGCAACTGAGCGGGTCGCAGGTTGCGGATAGCGGACGACCTCTCTCGAGACCAACTGTGAATAAGCTGGTGGGAGAAGTCAAACACGGAATCGTGGTTGCCCCAGTAAATAAACAGTCCCGGACAGCCAGCGGACCGACGATGCGAATGGTTCAGCCGCATCTAAATAGTTCCTTTACACAAGCCCACTCCCAACACAACACCTACCCATCTCCCCTCCCAAACAACATCTCACACCGAACTACGGTGTAATACGGACCGTGCCAAGAGTCAGCCTGGCTGGGGGCCCGGATCAAAAACTAGCCCAGTCTTAAACGGTGTGCTCAGGGACATGGCGACCTTCCGTTTTAACTATCGCCTTACCCGGGCATCGCGGATCTGTGCCTGGGCGGACTTTTCCCCCTCTCCGCAACTCGTGGGACCAATTTTGGAACAAACAAATTTAACTAAAAAACAAAACACAGAGACGGGAACTCTTAAAAAACCCTCGGGTAAGCTGAACACTGGTTCCACCATCCGCACCAGCGCGGTCCCGAAAGGTCCGCATCCCAAACTGGGGATGACGGGTGTCAGAAAGCCAGCCGCGAACGCCTCCGCCACGGGCGCATCTGCGCCTAAAGCGCAGTGCGGTAGGCACTGCCAAGGCGCTCGGGCCACCCGCTGGAGCAAATAAATATACTTACGCAGAAAGGCGGACTGCCGCCCAGACTCTGCGCTCTTATACTAGGAGCAACGTTGTCACACCTTCGCCTGAATGGCTAAAAAAGGTAGCGTGGGCAAGGAAGGTGCTTCCTAACTACGGCAGGATAAGCCCACTCAAGAAGGGACTCAGGCGAAAAGGCAGCGATCCCTCGAACTACCCGGACCATCGGCGAAGAGATCTAAGATCCAGCCATCGGTCTCGTTCGCCGAAATCACGAAGGACCGTGTCCTACTCGGCCTCATTGACAAGGGAAATCCGGGGGGCAGGATTCCCAGGAACAAGTGGAAGGCAGTGGAGTGCAACCTTTCCCTCATTTGCCTGCGCATGGTACGGAAGAAGCCAGGCACCTCGCCCTGCTGCATGGACGCGGGCAGGTATCAGGTCAGCGTCAAGGTGGTGGCCTGCGACAGTCAGCTGTCGGCCGACTTGTACAAACAGGCGACGAGCAAGCTCGGTGAGGTCTACGAGGGGGCGAACATCGTCGCGCTAGACTGGTGTGATGTCCCCAGTAGGCCCCGAGCCAGGATTTGGCTTCCAGCAGCGATCAAGGCGCCGGAGGACATATTCTTCATGTTGCAAGAATGCAACCCGCACCTCCCCACGACGGACTGGAAAGTCGTCAAGGTGGAGGAGCATGAAGGGGAT
This sequence comes from Drosophila suzukii, assembly GCF_043229965.1. Lineage (NCBI taxonomy): Eukaryota > Metazoa > Arthropoda > Insecta > Diptera > Drosophilidae > Drosophila > Drosophila suzukii. The sequence continues at coordinate 6,257,685 of NW_027255896.1, read as the reverse complement.
TTCAACCAGGCGGTGTTGGTTCTGAACAATGAGTCAGTTGCTCCGATCGAGACTGCTCGAGGAGTGCTGACCTCCAACGCCGCTAGCAGGTCTGCCGGCAACCCAGCCGAGCAGGTGCTTGCTGAGGAGTTGGAGGCACCTGGTGGGCCGGAGGATGGCTACTCTACCGATTCGTCGCTAATCAGAGAGATGCGAGTGCTCGGACCGGCTATAAAGGACGTAGACCTCAGCGACACAGAGGAGGCCGACGTCATTGTGGTGGAGGTTGCAGCTGTAGATGTAGATGTAGGAACCTTGGGTAGTAGAAGGCAAGGTTGCTGGACTAGGAACAAAGGAATACAAGCTTATGCTTGACCCCAAAGAAGGTAAAATTCGAACCTGCATATTAGCCAAAAGGCATCTTAGTATATTTATATTTCGCAATTACAGCAACGGAGACAACACCGCAGTAAGCCTGGAGCTGCAAAGTGGCTCTATAAGGGTTCTATCGGCCTACTTGGCCTTTGAAAAGGAAAACCCCCCAGATGCGCTGGTCAGAGGACTGGCAGAGGAATGCGAAAAGCTCAGGAAAGGTTTGGGAATAGGCTGTGACGCCAACGCCCATCACACCCAGTGGGGTTGCCCAACCAACAACGACAGAGGTGAGTCTCTTTTTGAATTTATTCTAAATTCGAACCTGGCACGCCTGTAGCGTCTTCCAAGCGGAGGTCCACGCTATAATGGAATCACTAAACATTTTAGGCAACATAATCCTCCAAAAAGGACACCTAAATATATATAGTGACAGCCAAGCGGCTATCAAATCGATCTACTCGACAAGCACCAACTCCCGTACACTAGCATATTGTCGCAGATCTCTCCACGAGATGGCTAGTCAGTTTACTTTCAGCCTAATATGGGTTCCGGGTCACCGGGATATCGTATTCAACTGCATAGTGGACGAGTTAGCCAGGCAGCGCACCATCTTGCCTCTCCTTCCAGGAAAGGAGAGTGTCAGCATGCCCATGGCAAGATAAATATAAAAAACTATTTTAACAAACTAGCCAACACCCATTGGCAAAACACACGGCAGTGTCGTATCTCTCACCAGACATGGCCCGTGATAAACAATAAAAAAAACCTCGGAACTACTCAAATTCAGCCGCACAGAGCTCTTACAGGCCACTGGATCGTTTGCACACATGTCGGCAGGCTAAAAGCCCCACAAAATGATTTTTGCATAAGCTGGAGGGACGAGAAAAAAGAGGAAACGGTAGAGCACCTTCTCTGCTTCTGCCCAGCCCTATGCAGACTCAGACTGAAACAATTAGGAAGTCCCTTCATCGACGATCTTACCGAAATATCGGAGATTAATCTAAATAACATAAGTGCCTTTATTAAATCTTCCGGGTTGAAGACAAGCTGATCAGCTTAACACAGGTTGAAACTTACTAGATACGGGACCCTAGAGAAGGAAAAACGAGATCATGGACCCATAGAGGTCTAAGTGTGTCGGACCATAGTCCGATAGCCGCCCTAACCTAACCTACCTAACATATTTATGGTTCTCTTATCAGCTTCTCTATCTGAGCGAAGGCTTATAACCTCTTCTTTGAGCCGCGCATTGTCGTCGGTTAGCTGTTTAACCTGCAGAGAAATAGCCCCAATATCGCTTTTCAGATCTTGTTTAAGCCCTTCGACGTCCGATTTAGTTGGCCGATTTCTTAACTTTACGTCGAGCAGCTTTGACATAGCTGATGGCAGATCCTTCACGGATGTTCCTCCTGCAATGTTTTGAAAAGAAAAACCCCCCAGATGTGCTGGTCAGAGGACTGGCAGACGAATGCGAAAAGCTCAGGAAAGGTTTGGGAATAGGCTGTGACGCCAACGCCCATCACACCCAGTGGGGTTGCCCAACCAACAACGACAGAGGTGAGTCTCTTTTTGAATTTATTCTAAATTCGAACCTGGCACGCCTGTAGCGTCTTCCAAGCGGAGGTCCACGCTATAATGGAATCACTAAACATTTTAGGCAACATAATCCTCCAAAAAGGACACCTAAATATATATAGTGACAGCCAAGCGGCTATCAAATCGATCTACTCGACAAGCACCAACTCCCGTACACTAGCATATTGTCGCAGATCTCTCCACGAGATGGCTAGTCAGTTTACTTTCAGCCTAATATGGGTTCCGGGTCACCGGGATATCGTATTCAACTGCATAGTGGACGAGTTAGCCAGGCAGCGCACCATCTTGCCTCTCCTTCCAGGAAAGGAGAGTGTCAGCATGCCCATGGCAAGATAAATATAAAAAACTATTTTAACAAACTAGCCAACACCCATTGGCAAAACACACGGCAGTGTCGTATCTCTCACCAGACATGGCCCGTGATAAACAATAAAAAAAACCTCGGAACTACTCAAATTCAGCCGCACAGAGCTCTTACAGGCCACTGGATCGTTTGCACACATGTCGGCAGGCTAAAAGCCCCACAAAATGATTTTTGCATAAGCTGGAGGGACGAGAAAAAAGAGGAAACGGTAGAGCACCTTCTCTGCTTCTGCCCAGCCCTATGCAGACTCAGACTGAAACAATTAGGAAGTCCCTTCATCGACGATCTTACCGAAATATCGGAGATTAATCTAAATAACATAAGTGCCTTTATTAAATCTTCCGGGTTGAAGACAAGCTGATCAGCTTAACACAGGTTGAAACTTACTAGATACGGGACCCTAGAGAAGGAAAAACGAGATCATGGACCCATAGAGGTCTAAGTGTGTCGGACCATAGTCCGATAGCCGCCCTAACCTAACCTACCTAACATATTTATGGTTCTCTTATCAGCTTCTCTATCTGAGCGAAGGCTTATAACCTCTTCTTTGAGCCGCGCATTGTCGTCGGTTAGCTGTTTAACCTGCAGAGAAATAGCCCCAATATCGCTTTTCAGATCTTGTTTAAGCCCTTCGACGTCCGATTTAGTTGGCCGATTTCTTAACTTTACGTCGAGCAGCTTTGACATAGCTGATGGCAGATCCTTCACGGATGTTCCTCCTGCAATGTTTTGAAAAGAAAAACCCCCCAGATGTGCTGGTCAGAGGACTGGCAGACGAATGCGAAAAGCTCAGGAAAGGTTTGGGAATAGGCTGTGACGCCAACGCCCATCACACCCAGTGGGGTTGCCCAAACAACAACGACAGAGGTGAGTCTCTTTTTGATTTTATTCTAAATTCGAACCTATTCTTATGCAATAGGGGCAATGTCCCTACATTCATAACTAAAGCTTGTCAAACGATCATAGATCTAACTTTGGTTTCAGACTCACTCGTAGGCGCAGTCAAAAACTGGGAAGATTTATAAAATCCGTATTGTCCCTTGATTCGCCCTTGTTGGTCAGCTTCGCTAACCCCAGACGAGCCGACTGGCACAGGTACAAAGAAGTTCTGACGAATATCCTCCCCATGGAACCGTATGGTGGACCACTCTGCACAAACAATGCATACTGACTCATCTAAACAAAGTACAGCGAATGGCGGCTTTGTGTGTTAGTGGAGCCTTTCGAACCACCCCGAATGAAACGCTGAATGCGATCTTGAACCTCCCTAGCCTGGACTTAGCAGGCATAGAAAGGGCCAAGTCGGCAGTTATTCGACTGAGGGACACTTGGCAGTGGAAAGCCCAATTTTATAGCCATGATCAAATTCTCCAGCATGATAAATCGATTCCAAAGATAACGGATCTATGCAAGCCCATTGAATATAGTCACACACCCTTTGAGGCCCTGATTCCAGATAGAGAGGAATGGGAGCAGGGCCGACCGGGCACGACGGATCTGCTTCTATACAGATGGCTCCAAATTAGAAGGACAAGTTGGCGGAGGTGTATACTCCGAACAATTAAATGTCAGGAAGTCATTCAGGCTTCCGGACGCCTGTAGCGTCTTCCAAGCGGAGGTCCACGCTATAATGGAATCACTAAACATTTTAGGCAACATAATCCTCCAAAAAGGACACCTAAATATATATAGTGACAGCCAAGCGGCTATCAAATCGATCTACTCGACAAGCACCAACTCCCGTACACTAGCATATTGTCGCAGATCTCTCCACGAGATGGCTAGTCAGTTTACTTTCAGCCTAATATGGGTTCCGGGTCACCGGGATATCGTATTCAACTGCATAGTGGACGAGTTAGCCAGGCAGCGCACCATCTTGCCTCTCCTTCCAGGAAAGGAGAGTGTCAGCATGCCCATGGCAAGATAAATATAAAAAACTATTTTAACAAACTAGCCAACACCCATTGGCAAAACACACGGCAGTGTCGTATCTCTCACCAGACATGGCCCGTGATAAACAATAAAAAAAACCTCGGAACTACTCAAATTCAGCCGCACAGAGCTCTTACAGGCCACTGGATCGTTTGCACACATGTCGGCAGGCTAAAAGCCCCACAAAATGATTTTTGCATAAGCTGGAGGGACGAGCCCTATGCAGACTCAGACTGAAACAATTAGGAAGTCCCTTCATCGACGATCTTACCGAAATATCGGAGATTAATCTAAATAACATAAGTGCCTTTATTAAATCTTCCGGGTTGAAGACAAGCTGATCAGCTTAACACAGGTTGAAACTTACTAGATACGGGACCCTAGAGAAGGAAAAACGAGATCATGGACCCATAGAGGTCTAAGTGTGTCGGACCATAGTCCGATAGCCGCCCTAACCTAACCTACCTAACATATTTATGGTTCTCTTATCAGCTTCTCTATCTGAGCGAAGGCTTATAACCTCTTCTTTGAGCCGCGCATTGTCGTCGGTTAGCTGTTTAACCTGCAGAGAAATAGCCCCAATATCGCTTTTCAGATCTTGTTTAAGCCCTTCGACGTCCGATTTAGTTGGCCGATTTCTTAACTTTACGTCGAGCAGCTTTGACATAGCTGATGGCAGAACCTTCACGGATGTTCCTCCTGCAATGTTTTGGGACATATTCTCCAACTTCCGCTTTTGTGATGCCTGGATCCTTTTTACCCGAACTCGACGTGACTATTTACACCTTTTACCTTTTTCCCGATAAGTTCAACATTCTCGTTGAGTGTTAGGCAACTCAATGCGGCTGCTACCAGCTGATGGTTACCACCTCTAGTCTTGTTTACTTCTTCCAACGTCGGTTCAACTTATCCGCGCTTTCCTGCCTTTTCCCGGGTTTTCACAACTTTCGCCGAAATATGAGAGAAAACCGAGTCCTGATTCTCGTGAGGTACGCTGGTCCACTGCGGATCCTCCGTGTTTTCTGAGGTCAGTGACCACAGCGACGACGTTTGGCCGTAAGTTTGTGTTTTTTATGGTGCGGGTGTCTTAAGAAGCGAAACTTTTCTCGGAGCCTGATAACTTGACTACACACTTCACTTTCTTCTTTCTTTCTTTGTAAATATGTTCCATTTTCAGCCCATTGGCCACCAATGATTTTTTCCAGATCCAATGGTCGAACTTAATTTAAATGTTTTTTATTCTTAAATATAACCTAAAAGAGTCTCTTTATAACTCCTTAAATTCTTCCAAGCTTCGACCCTTATATATATACGTAATAGAATACGTATTTCTCTATATTCTTTTAAAAATAACTATTTCGAACTTTTATCTCATAATAAAAGAATTTGTTCTCCAATACCTGTACAATCTTTTTACTTTTCATGCCAAATTTTTTAATATCATAAGTTATACGTGGTTTACAAGGGCATTATTTTATTAACTCATTTAAATTTCATGAATATTTCCTCAACAGTGTAGACTACAACAAAATATAAACCACTTCTTTCAAAACAATCTGCAGGCTCAAAAATTTAAAAAAATAAAGCATTTGTTATTAACATACTATAAATATAGTTTGCCATTTTTTTAAACATTTTAAAGCCTTTATCAAGATACCTGGATTTTTATAAAATGCGGTTACACTCGAAACCCCTAAAAATAGTCATCGTATTTTTTGTGTATTTTCATAAATAAACGTCCATCCACGTAATCATAATACAATGGAACCATAGCATATTTCATGTAATTTGTTGAAAAAATGTCCCTGAAAACTGAAAAATTTACTTTTTTCACTTTTAGCTACTTATAAAGGCATTTTTATGTTTATTTATTTCGCAAGGAAAATATATGATATGTTTGCACTTTTTGCACCGAATCCTTTTATTGAAATCTAATAAGAAGAGAAAAATCCAAAGAGTGCGATAAAAGGTTAAATTAACTGTTAACAAAACAACATGAAAAATATGATATCGAAAAACAAATTCAAGTTTCAGAAAACGTTTTTGTTCTTTTTTATGCACTACGTACGAACCGTACGTTCGCGCCCCGTGGAAATGACCATATATAAAAAAAAACAAGTCTGGTGGACTCAACCAAATCGAGTAGGACCCCAATCAAAAGGTATTGCAAGAACTTATGGAATTGCATATAAAGATTTTAAATGAGCGGTCGTCAGCTTCCCATTATGCGGGCATTGCTGCTGCTGAAAACAGTAAAAGACGGCAGACACAACGATAGGCTGTTCCGTCCCAGTCGTAAGTTCGGAAACAAATTTTAAAAAAATTGTTCTAGGTTGGTTTTTTTTACCCAAAACGGTACGCATTACAATTTTTCAAGGCAAATGTGCGTGCTAGGTGCAGTTAATTGTGGGCCTTCTGGATGTGTTTCAATATAGTGAATCCAGATACATGCTCAAACCCTGCAGGCATTTTCTATCGTGGAGGGCACTGATAAGTGACTTCTAGAAGATGAAAACGATCGTCCGCGATATCGCATTCGGATCGCGGAAGTGTCTCCCGTCGGGAAGAAATGTGCCACATCGGCGACACAACTCGAAGTCACTTCTGCGTTACTTCTGGAAGTGTTGCCGAAGTCACTCCTTTTTTTGTTTTTGTAAAATGTATACTATTGTCTTTCTATCCCTCAGAAGTGCCTCAAAAGTTACTTCTTCGCGATCCCGACCCTTTTAGTTTTTGAAAAAGGTATACTTTCGTCTTTCTATCGCTCAGAAGTGACTTAGAAGTGACTTCAGCGCGATTTATATGTATATTTTGTTTTTAAATGTGTTCTATCATGACTTCTGGACGACAGACGAAAGAAATTTCGCCCTTTTCCTTGCAGGAAACGGAAATTCGGGAACGCATTCCGAAAAAAATAGTTCTAGAACGATTTTTCTTTTGCGTAAATCGAAACGTATGATCATTTTCCAAGGCAAATGTGCGTGCTAAGTGCATTGTATTGCAATGCATCCTGGTTCATTTCACTGTAAGAGGGGGGATGGAGATATGCTTAGAGCAACTCTGCTTTTTTCACTCACACACCTAGCCTGTAGCGCCACCTATCTTCTTCTTCTATAGCGCCACTTGGCCTACAGTGCCAACTAGTCCCTAGCGTCCTAGCGGCTTGGTGGCGTATTAGTGAAAACAGTTTATTTGCTGCTTGTAGTGTGCAATCTCGATCGAATTGCAATATATTGATTATTATTTGGTTATAATTTCAAATGAGTGTTTCGAAACAAATGGTCTGAAACAAACTTGCGCTGCGCAGGAAGCCCAAGAAAATGCATAACAAGTCCCAACACTTTAGCTTATAGTTTCCGAGATCTCAGCGTTCATACGGACAGACGGACATGGCTTAATCGACTCGGCTAGTGATCGTTATCAAGAATATTTATACTTTATGGGGTAGAAAACGCTTCCTTCTACCTGTTACATACTTTCTAACGAATCTAGTAGACCCTTTCACTCAACGAGTTACGGGTATAAAAATTGTCAACCTTCGGGTTTACAATGGTCGGTTTTTTATATGCATATGTGCATTATTACGAATTAAAAATTACTTAATACATATGCACAATGTACAAAAATATTAAAAACAAGGAAGAACGCTATAGTCGAGTACTTCGACTATCAGATACCCGTTACTCAGCTAAATAGAGATATGCAAGTAGCAAAGCGAGATTAAAATTCGCAACCTACCGGCGGTATACAGATTTAAGCGTTATGGGCGTTAGAGTGGGCGTGGCAAATTTTTTGGACTAATCGATAGGTATTGACGAGACCAATACATTTCAGTTACAATTTTTTATCTAGCATACAAATTGTGGGCGTCACAGGTTTTCGTGGTTTGTGGGCGTTAGAGTGGGCGTGGCATATTCGCGTAGCAAACTTGCGCTGCGTATAAGGCTACGGAATCTAAATCTGAAATCCCAATTCTCTATCTTTGATAGTTTCCGAGATATCCACGTTCATATCTACGATTTTTTGAACATTACATTTCAGTTATTCTAGCATCAAAACTGTAGGAGCCACAGTTTTGGGCGGTTTGTGGGCGTTAGAGTGGGCGTGGCACTCTACTGAAACAAACTTGCGCTGCGTAAGAACCTCAGGAATCCGCACGCCAAGTCTCAATAGCCTAGCTCCCATAGTTTCCGAGATCTCAGCGTTCATCCGGACAGACAGACGAACAGACGGACAGACGAACATGGCTAGATCGACTCAGCTAGTGATCCTGATCAAGAATATATATACTGTATGGGGTCGGAAACGCTTCCTTCTGCCTGTTACATACTTTCCGACGAATCTAGTATACCCTTTTACTCTACGAATAACGGGTATAATAAATAAAATAGCATTTATATGTATCTTCATTAGGACACACATATGTATCTGTACATTGTTCATACCCTGCAGTTCCATTCAGCGCTTAATGAGCACTCAATCACTGCAAAAAGCTCATTACTGAGCGCTCAATGAGCGCACAATTTGTATGGAACTGAGTACTTAAATTAACATAGGCATGTCCTAGGGTTCGTCAGTGCTCGGGGGTTTCCGGTGTTATCGGGGTCGTTGGCACCTGGGGCCGGCGTTGCCTTTTTTTTGTGCAACTCAAGTTTTTATAGCACCGCATTGCCTTCTGCAGCGCCTTTTCGGGAGGCTCCGAGGGCTCCACCAGAGCGATAGCATCTAGTATTGGAAGAAAAATTAGTTTTGAAAATAGAACGAGACGAGAATAAAAACGAGGTACCGAAAGTAATCGTTATTTGTAAGTTTTATTTATAATAAAGAAAATGTTATCATTGGCATTTAAAGAAAATCGGAGAAGTCTTTTAAAAACTAAACTTACAAATAAACTTAAATTTTAAAAAACAAGAGAAGAAACTTTGCAATTTTTTTTGGTCAATTGATTTTTTTTTTATTATAAAGAAAAATATGCCACATGTTATTTATATATCTTTGTATTATTTATTACAAATTTTTTTATTTAGGATTTACGGAAAAACTAACACTTTTCCAGGGACTAAATATTAAGACTTTTATTTAAATAGCCATGTTTGTTTACGTACACAAAAGTTAAAACTGTGGTTTAATGTTATTAATATTAATTTTTAACGAATTTTAATTACCAACATAAGTTTTAAAAACAAACATCTCTTATTTTTGATCTCTAGGAACTATGCAATCAATAAAATTTTTAAATTCACAGATTCATTTATTTGTTTATTTATATGCAACATTTGTTAATTTTTTCCTCCGCGTGTTTTTTGGGAGTCTTGTATTTTCCTTTGTTTTAATATACATGAACTTGTTTTTACTTTCACTGTTTAAATAAATATTGGTCTGCGACAGACTTAACTGCGAATCGTATAGGTTTTACTTTTAAACCACTGGTTTATTTTATTTAACTACCTTAATTGCGTGCAATTCTAACTCCTTCACATAAGTAAACCCAAGTGAAAAAGTCGAAAAAAGTCGCGTGCCTTCCAGAAAAACAGCAATCAACAACAACAACGGTTCCGCTAATCCGTTGTTGTTATTTTTTTTGGCATGTCCCGTTTGGTCTATGCACCTTGCACATAAAAGCAGATCCGAACAATCTCTCAGCTCTGACAGCAGGTCATTATTTGACGGGAAGATCATTGCGTTCCATGCCAGAACGTATCGTCAACGACTCTAAAGCCAACGCATTGCAACGATTTGAAGCAGTCACGGCATTAAAGCAGTCCTTTTGGCATCGCTGGTCTACAGACTATTTCAACGCACTCCAATCAAGAACTAAATGGACTTCCCCATCGCCAAACGTCGCTGTCGGTACCATGGTGCTTATTCACGAAGATAATGTACCCGGACAACAGAGTCCGAGTCGTTCAGCCGCCAAGGGAACCTGTTGCCGCCCTGTTCACAAGCTCGCTGTACTTCCTATGTCTTGAAATTGGACCCTTTCAACGGGGCCGGGAAGTTGGACCAGATTTTTAACAAAATACTGTATAACCCTTATGTCTATAATGTACAGCTGTAAGCCCTCTAGTAACTCTCCCCGCTCTGCTCGCCTTAACGAGCGTTCGGAAATAAAAACAGTAGCATATCAGAGTTGAAAGAGCCGTCTTGGTCTTGAGTTTCGGTTATTCGATAAGTTTATATATAAAATTTCCTGATTTAAATGAGTTATAATTATAGAAAGCACTCTACAATTCACCGTTCAGATGGAGTAGTTAAAATAGACGGACTACTAGGACAGAACACTGAATTCGGATGGATTGTATCCGGTTGTATCAAAAGGTACAAAATTAATTTTAGCTACTACTATGGAAGTACGAGACCTAGAGAGGTTTTGAGAAGCGGAAAATGATAGTAATGACATTGAGGAAGAAATTTGTGATAGGGCATTTCTTGGAACCACTAAAAAAGATAAAAGTGCGAAATATGTGTTCAAAATTCCTTTTAAAAATGAAAAAGAACTAGGAGACTCTAAAGCGCAAAAAATAGCCCAATTTTATAACTTAGAAAGAAAATTAAATAAAAATATGAAACTTAAAGAAAATTATATAAAATTCATGCATGAATATATTATTTTGGGACACATGATTGAGACCAAGACAGAAGGAAAATATTATTTACCCCATTAAGACGTTGTAAGAGAATCTAGCCTTACAACAAAGTTAATGGTAGTTTTCCATGCCTCAGCGAAAACTACAAACAACAAAAGTCAAAATGACATTATGTGGGTTGGACCAAGAGTCCAAAAAGATATATTTGATATCATCGTCAAATGGCGTAAATGGCCATTAGTGTTATAGGCGGACATTGAAAAAATGTACTCACAAATAAACATGGACGAAGAAGATCAACACTATTTCCAAATAAACCAAACAAAAAACCAAAATATTCTAAACTAATAACGGTTCCTAACGGTACAGCATCGGCACCTTATTTGGCCACAAGAGTGCTTGCTGAAATTTCAAATCAACGAAGAATTTGTCAATAAAAGAAATAATTAAAAATGATTTTTATATGGATGACTTTATGACAGGTGCTAATTCCATACAGGAATCCAAAGAAAACGTTGAAAATATAACCATTGAACAAGAAAAGGTAGTCTTCAATCTTAGAAAATGGATTTCCAATGTCTCAGAAATAGTTGAAGCACTGGAAAGCAAAAAGAAAATAAAATATTAGAGATTCTTGAATCCACTATGGGAAATTTGACCACTTTTTCTGGCCAAAACCCATTTCCTGAAAGTCGGAAATTTAAAATAATTCTTAGTGCAACGCATTAACAATAGATTAATCTCCAGTGTTGCATAACAGAAATATTTATAGAAGGCGCCACAACAAAAGAATCAGCTGATAAAGGCAGCTGTTGCATTTGCAAAGCGCATACGTCTGCAACAATAAGTTTTCTTTGCAAACTTGAATAGGCTAAAAGAAAAAATCTAGTCAACATAACTCAAAGTTTTCAAATGAATTCAAATCTGTATGGTTTGTATTATGTGTTTGTGAATGTCCCCTATAGAATAAACTCGTGTTTTCTTTTTATTAGAGCCAAAATGTAAGTAGCCTTGAAATTGCATATTTTTGATAAAGTGTAGTATGCACATATATTGAATAACTACTGTACCTAGAGTACTTGAAGCAAACACACTGTAACACTTTCTTGCAGTGTTCACATAAACAAAGGCCCGGTCAAAAACCTAAGTGGCCGAAACATGAGTCGATCGGCGCGCTCACAGAAAGTGCAAGTGTCAGCATTCTGTTGCACACGCCGGCCGCTCAGCCAAACTCAAGTACATACATATACCCTCGCGCTCCAGCTAAAGGGAGCATAATTAAATACACTAATATACATAAGATATATATAGCCGTCTCTCTGCCATCCAACAGTAGGCAGCGCAGCTACGAGACTTAGGCTTACTTAGAACCTAAGGAGAATTGTCAAGTCAGAAACAACTTGACGTTGGATGCGGCACTAATGCTGCTCCAGATTTTGAATAAAGATTTTAAATAAAGATTTACAATAACAAATAAAAGATGTCTACTCTATATGGGGACAGGATTTTAAATAAAGAATTACAATAACAAATAAAATATGACATTACTCTACATGGCGACCGTGACATTGGTCCGAAGGAATATGGACCTGGATATGGACCTCACAAGATAAGAAGACAGCAAACGGCAACAACAACAGCAACAAACGGCAACAACGGCGACAACGGCAACAACGGTAGCAACGACAGCATACACTACAAAAACAAGAACCAAGAGAAGAAACGCAGTGACTAGAGTGTGATGTGTGCCAAAGAAGTGGCGTGGTAAAAAGATTGAAAGTCAGAAAGGCTCAACTACTGAAGCTGCTCAACAGCGGCAAAGCAATAAAGTGGAACGACTCGGTAAAAATACATGCCGAAGTTGAATACTTAAAAAATTTGCTATCAGTACGTAAGAATCAGACCACAGCCACAGACACATCCACCTACCCTGTAATCCCAAATATTGCCAAAAATAAAAACACATTGCCTCCTCCAGAAAAAGTTGCCATCCCAAAGCTGAAGAAGACGTGCCCGGATGACTGCGAGGGACCACTGTACTCCCCCTTCTGCGAGTACACCTGTGTAGCCAGCACCGGTGCCCCACCATGAGGTACAGCCTGTGCAGCCAGCGCCGGTACCAAGGAAGAGTGAACCGACAGCGCTACCAAGAGCGCATTATTTTTTTTCTTTGCACTGCGTTGCAAAAATTTTTTTAATTGCACTGCGATGCATATTTTTTCATTTATGTTATAAAAACAAATTAAAAATTGAGCGACATAAAAGTTGCCCGATTAGTGTATGGCCTAAAAACCATACACAAAATAGGCAGGAAATTATATGTCAAATATAATAATAATTGGTCAAAAAAAAAAAGTCAAATCAAAATTAATCATATCAAACTAGTTGTTAATGAATAACATTAACAAAATTTACGAATTAATTCAAAAATCTAAAGTATTTGACAGACCAAGATATATATTAAGAATACCAACCCCAAAAGATGTGTTTAATAGATACAAAAACAGTGAATTCCACTGCAAATGTTATTAATAAGGTAGAGTCAAACACCATTGACTTAGAATTAATTCATACATTGCTAATAATAATTGTTGTTATAATGTGCGCAAACTGTTTCTATAAACTTTATAAATTGCATAATAAATGTCCTAAGAAAAAATATATGAGCCAGGCAAATGATCTGGACAAAACTTAAAAATTTTGGCACAAACAACATTAATATAAAAATATTGCTGCATTCAAATCTTAAAAATTAAAGAAAATGGAATAAAATAAAAATAAATAAATAAAAAAAAATAAATTAAAAATGGCTACTCTAAAAGCAATTAGAGACACATATGATAGGGACATTCATTTTAAAGAAAGAATTCTGCAATTAGTTGCACCAACTTCAGTAAACATTTATGAATTAGAAAATTTATATATTGAAACATTTAATTTAGATGCCTCTCCACTAATTCATTGCACAAGCACCCAAAAGGGAATTGTCCTATCCACCATCCCAGGGGTACAAGTTAGATCAGTAGTAGACGAACACCCAATACTAGGTAGAACAATAGTAATGATGGTCCTTAAGAAATAATTCATCTCCACAATATAATGGATTGGAATGAATTATATGAGCAGATAAATAACATAAAATTTGACTTTGACAAATCATATAAGTCACTTACTCAAAACAGGCCAATTCAAAAAAATACCATTAAAAAACATGTGGAAATTCTAGTAAAATGCTTTAATGAAGCACGAATACTAATATATGGCCAGAGGGAAAAATTAAATCAAGACCATTTGTCCCAAGTATCAAAATTTTTGATCAGACTACGATCTAATTTAATATCAATTAAGCAAAAGTTTAAGTTGGACATATCAGTACCGACTATACTTAACACTTCCCTAGCAGTTGAAACTGGTGATGAATCGGAATCAACAAAACAAACTGACATTGACCAAATAGAATCAGAAGGCCATACAGAAACAAATCCTAAAATAGAAGAGCAAGATTTAAATAATCTTACTCTTCCAGCTGTTTTAATGTCAGATCTAGATAATTCTACAGATTCTGATGATAGTTCAAGCATAATAGAGAATAAAATAAGCAACAATATCACAATGACACAATCTAATATTGATTTTATTAATACATGGTAAAGCTGAAAATTTAACAAGTTTTATGGATGCATTAGAAATAATAGAATCAATAAAAGGCGAACACGAACAATTAGCAGTTTCCATTATAAAGACAAAGCTAAAAGGTGTCGCCAGAAATCTAATCGGAAATGAAACAACAATAGCTGAAGTCATTTCCAGATTAAAAAACAAAGTCAAAGGCGAAACTGTAGAAGTGTTGTCAGCAATACTGATGAACCTACAGCAACGCAATAAAACTGCCAACCAGTACACACAAGAGGTTGAGCAGATGACGAAATCTTTAGAAGGTGCATTTATAACAGATGGCTTATCCCTAGAGTTAGCCAGATGTTATTCCACTCGGCATGCAGTGAAAGCAATGACTAAAAATTGCACAATCGATAAGGTAAAAACTATCATGCAAGCCGGTACTTTCAATACAATGAATGAAGCCATATCCAAATTTGTAAACAGTTGCACAGAAGCAACCGGACAGCCAAACACTGTCCTATATTACAAAAATTACCCGCAGCGCGGTGGAAATCGCGGACGAGGTAATAATCGAGGTAATTATAAAAATACCAGATATTATTAGAATAACGGATATAATCAAAACAATGGTTATAACAGAAATAAAAATAACCAAAATAACAATTATTACAGAAACAACAACCGTGGTGGAAACACCAGCGGCGGAAACAGCCGTGGGGGAAACAACAACAACCACAATAACAATGTTAGAGTAGCACAAACAAATTCGGGAAACTCCCAACCACCTTTAGATACACGACAGTAAACAACATCAAAATTCACACTCTAAATCTCAGGCAAAATACATTTGTCACTTTCATGAACGTATCAACAGGAAAAGAATTTGTTCTCTTACTAGACACAGGTGCGGAAATATCCTTATTGAAGGAAAATTCCGATAATTTTCAAAACATTCAAGATAATCACATCATAAACATACAGGGTATAAGTCAGGAAGTTACCAAATCGGAAGGCTTAACTTCTATTGAAATTCAAACTTCTAAGTACATAATTCAACATGATTTCCATATCGTAAATATGCAATTCGCTATTCCATGTGATGGAATACTAGGAATCGATTTTATCAAAAGATACAACTGTCAATTAGACTTCAAGCCGTCTGAAGACTGGCTTATAATAAGACCAAGTAACCTAAAACATCCAATTTATGATCCAATAGCATACAGTTCTGGCAACAACTCCTTAATTCTGCCAGCAAGATCCCAAGTCGTGCGAAAAATCGAAATAAATTCAGAAGAAGACAGTGTATTAATTCCGAATCAAGAAATTCAGCATGGTATCTATATCGCAAATACCATAGCAACAGTCCAAAATGCATATATAAGATTACTAAATACTACAAACACAGATCAAGTAGTCTATATCAAAAACATTCATCATGAACCACTTTCAAACTACGAAATAGTAAAAACGGACTTAGAAGACAGACAAAAAATTGTATTATCCCAACTTGCTAAAAACTTCCCGCCTCAATTCAATGAACAACTTACAGCATTATGCACCCAGTATAGTGATGTGTTCGGACTAGAAACCGAATCGATCACTACCAATAATTTTTATAAACAAAAGCTGAGATTAGTTGATGATGAACCCGTATATATAAAAAATTATAGAAATCCTCATAGTCAACAAGACGAAATTCAAAAACAAGTCAAAAAACTCATCAATGATGAAATAGTGGAACCCTCTGTATCACCTTTTGTTAGTACCAAAAAAGTCACTTCCAAATTCGGAAAATAAAAAATGGCGATTAGTAATTGACTATCGTCAAATTAATAAAAAACTCTTGTCTGATAAATTTCCACTCCCTAGAATCGATGATATTTTAGATCAACTAGGTAGAGCAAAATATTTCTCATGTCAAGTCATGTCATGACTTAATGTCAGGTTTTCATCAAATTGAACTGGAAAAAAGTTCACGGGATATAACTCTTTTTCAACAAACAATGGTTCGTACCGCTTCACGCGATTACCATTCGGTTTAAAAATAGCGCCAAACTCTTTTCAGAGAATGATCACTATAGCTTTCTCTGGACTAGAACCTTCGCAAGCATTTCTTGGATGACTTAATAGTCATAGGTTGTTCCGAAAAACATATGCTCAAGAACTTTACTGATGTTTTCGAGAAATGTAGGAAACACAACTTGAAGTTACATCCTGAAAAATGTTCATTTTTCATGCATGAAGTCACTTTCTTAGGACATAAATGCACAGATAAAGGAATCTTGCCCGACGACAAAAAATACGACGTAACTCAAAATTATCCAGTCCCACCTGATGCGGACAGCGCTATAAGATTTATTGCATTTTGCAATTATTACCGACGTTTTATAAAGAATTTTCTGAATACTCCCGTCACATAACAAGATTATGTAAGGAAGATGTAAAATTCGAATGGACAACACAATGTCAAAACGCCTTCGAACATCTTAAATCAGCATTAATAAATCCCACTCTGTTGCAACACCCAGATTTTAGCAAAGAATTTTGCATAATCACAGATGCTAGCAAATACGCTTGTGGAGCAGTCCTAACTCAAAACAAAAATGGACTACAGCTTCCAGTGGCATACGCATCAAGATCCTTTACGAAAGGTGAAAGCAACAAGAGCACTACAGAACAAGAACTAACATCCATGCATTGGGCAATAACACACTTTAGACCATATATTTATGGTGGACACTTCACTGTCAAAACAGACCATAGAGCACTTACATACTTATTTTCAATGGTAAATCCCAGTTCCAAACTAACACGAATGAGACTTGAATTGGAGGAATATAATTTTACGGTAGAGTATCTAAAGGGTAAAGTTAACTATGTAGCCGATGCGCTCTCTAGAATAGCCATCACAGACTTAAAAAATATACAAACAAGCAATACAATTCTGAAATTCACTACCAGAAACCAAAGTAGACAAAAATCCTGCGCAGGAAAAGATCAAATAGAATTGCATAAGCAATCTATAGAAAAAGCTTCAAAGCCCAACGTATATGAAGTCATTAATAATGATGAAGTACGTAAAGTAGTGACCTTGCATGTAAATAATAAAATGTGTTTATTTAAGCACGGAAAAAAAATTACAGCAAGTTATGATGTTAGCGATTTGTATACTAATGGAACTATTGACTTAGGTCAATTCTTTCAAAGGCTTGAAAAGCAGGCCGGTACTCACAAAGTCAGCCAACTCAAAGTGGCACCATGGGATAATATCTTTGAACATGTTTCAATTGATAATTTTAAAATGATGGGCAATAATATATTGAAATCATTGAGAGTAGCGCTACTCAAACCGGTGACCGTAATCAAAAACAAGGGAGAACGCTATAGTCGAGTACCTCGACTATCAGATACCCGTTACTCAGCTAAAGAGAGATATGCAAGTAGCAAAGCGAGATTAAAATGCGCCACCTACCGGCGGTATACAGATTTAAGCGTTATGGGCGTTAGAGTGGGCGTGTCAAATTTTTTTTTGGACCAATCGATAGGTATTGATGAGAACAATATATTTCAGTTAAAATTTTTTATCTAGCATAAAAGTTGTGGGCGTCACAGGTTTTCGCGGTTTGTGGGCGGTAAAGTGGGCGTGGCAAACTTTTTTTTGGACCAATCGATAGGTATTGATGAGAACAATACATTTTAGTTAAAATTTTCTATCTAGCATCAAAACTGTAGGAGCCACAGTTTTGGGCGGTTTGTGGGCGTTAGAGTGGGCGTGGCACTCTACTGAAACAAACTTGCGCTGCGCAGGAATCTCAGGAATCGCCGTGCCTAATCCCAGTATTGTAACTCTCATAGTTTCCGAGATCTCAGCGTTCATACGGACAGACGGACAGACGGACAGACGGACATGGCTAGATCGACTCGGTTAGTGATCCTGATCAAGAATATATATACTTTATGAAGTCGGAAACGCTTCCTTCTGCCTGTTATATACTTTCCGACGAATCTAGTATACCCTTTTACTCTACGAGTAACGGGTATAGTTATAAAGAAAAAGAAGCTATATTGTCTACGTTCCATGATGATCCAATACAAGGTGGTCATACAGGCATTACAAAAACCTTGGCCAAGGTCCAGAGACACTATTACTGGAAAAATATGTCCAAAGACATAAAAGAGTACATAAAGAAATGTCCTAAATGCCAAAAGTCGAACACGACTAAACATACTAAGACCCCTCTAACTATAACCGAAACTCGACAAGAGCGTGCCATGCCCACTACTTTTTAATAAACAAACAGTAATATCTTAATGTTGCAAAAACGTTTGTTACTTGTTAATCTGGAGAAATTTATTTTACTCCCAAAAAAAAGGGGCGGTGCCACGCCCTCTATTTTTCTATTTCTAATAGATATTAGCTAACTTAACCCGATGCAAGAAACAGAAGCCTAATATCTTGTTCCGTTCTTGAGTTATAAGTTTTGACCAGAAAAAATGGTCAAATTTCCCATAGTGCGATCCAAGATGAATTCAAATTCAATCTTAATAGTGAACCCTGTACTAAAATTAATAAACTAATTGTGTTATAGACACTTGCAAAAATGTACGACCCCTTAGGCTGGTTGTCTCCATTGACAAAAATTGGTAAATTATTTATGCAAAAGCTATAGCTAACAGAGCAAAAATGGGATCAGAGCTTGTCTGATTCAGATGCCTATAAATGGAAATGCTTTGAAGAAAATTTAACATCTCTTGAAAGTATAACAATCCCAAGGTGGTTGAAATCCCAAGATAAAATGCCAGTCCAAATTCATGGATTACCTGATACGTCCGATAAAGCATACGCAGCTGTTGTATGTGCTAAGGTGGGAACCTCTTCGATGTTTATAAGTAGCAAAAGCAAAGTTAATCCGAAGAAAAATCGAAAAACCATTTCTAAATTAGAATTTGTGCTGCACAACTTCTCTTGAAGTTAAAAGATAGAGATAGGACAGCAATTGGAGGTCAAACAAAGGCATATGGCTGGAGTGAGACAGAAAAAAATAATAGAATGTGCTATTTGGAACGGACCTCAACATAGAGAATTAATTCGATGCAAAATTATATTCAAAGAAAATTTTGGATATTCGGATTGAGGAACAGCTCAAAGCAATCTTAAATGTGCAAGATACAGACAAATTATGGAAGAACAAATTATGGGAAATTTACCAAAGCATAGAGTAACTATGGCCCACCCGTTTTTAAATACTGGGGTAGACTATGATGGCCCTTATCAGATAAGATCCTCAAAGAATCGAAGTCAAAAATCTTATAAAGGTTATATGCTGTATTTGTTTGCATGGCAACGAAGGAGATTCTATTCCAGAAGAGGAAAATGTGAGAACATTTTTTCTGGTAATGGAACAAATTTTGTGGGTGCCTCCAGAAAATTGAATAAAGATTTACAGAAAGTACTTAACGGAAATACTAAAACTATTTCCATATTAGAAAACGAACAAATGCATTGGCATTTTATACACCCGGCAGCACCTCATTTTGGAGATATATGGGGGGCTGGAGTCAAATCTGTAAAATATCACCTTAAAGGAATAATAGGGGATAATAATCTAGCATAGAAGAGATGACAACTCTCTTATGACAAATTGAAGCTGTATTAAATTATAGACCTTTGTATACAGCCAATACTGACATTGACGATTTAAAAGTCTTAGCTCCAGGTCATTTCCTGATAGGAAGGCCCACTGTAGGACCTATTGAAACAATTTCCGAGAAATAACTGGGAAATTTGGATAGATGGAAATTGATTCAAAAAATGACGCGGAATTTTGGAATAAATGGAAGTGTGACTATTTAATCACTCTTCAACAAAGAAATAAATAAAAAATAGGTTTGCATAATATTAACAAAGGTCAAATTGTATGTATGAAGGACCGCATGTGAAAAGTGATAGCAACGCGTCATCAGAATACCCAAAATGCGTACACTTACTCGCGTACGACGCCGGAAGTATTTTTCGGCACGGCTGCAAGATCCTCCTTTGGTCAACTAAATACCCAGAAAGGATTCTCATACGCCGATGCCCTTCGATCGGGGACGGGAAACCCACTCCAGTCTAATCTAGGAAACGCTCAGTAGATCCAAGAACAGTCGCAAAGCACTCTGGAAACTATGATGGTCACCATGCAACAAAGTATGATGGAACTCATGTCATTCATGAAAACGACCATGCAAACACTGGTTCAAAACCAGAACATGGTGTTACAGCTACTTGCAGCTAAGCAGTCCAAATAATCAGATGGCAAATCTACGAATAACAATGTGGAACGCCAATGGCGTTTCACGGCACAACCTTGAAGTAACACAGTTCCTGAATAAAAATCTTATCGACATTATGCTACTGGTAGAGACGCACCTCACAAACAAATACAACTACCGCACAGACCATCCAGATGGTAAAGCCCACGGCGGAACCGGCATCCTAATCAGGGAACGCATCAAGCACCACTTTCACCAAAGGTTTTCAACTAATTACCTGCAAGCCACGTCTATCAAAGTGCAGTCAGGCAACGGAAACCTCACCATAGCCGCTGTCTACTGCCCGCCTCGCTTTACAATTTCTGAAGGACAATTCATGGACTTCTACAACTTGCTTGGAGACCGCTTTATAGCTGCAGGGGACTATAATGCCAAACACACGCACTGGGGATCACGCCTTGTGACTCCCAAAGGAAGGCCATTATACAATGCAATCATAAAACCGAACAACAAATTAGACTATGTTTCCCCTGGCAGCCCCACATACTGGCCAACAGACCCCAGGAAAGTTCCAGACCTAATAGACTTTGCGGTGACAAAAAACATTCCCCGCAATATAATAAGCGCCAAAGCGCTTTCGGACCTGTCATCAGACCATTCGCCAGTGCTAATAACTCTTCTTCAAAGCACAAGAACCACAGATCACCCCCTCAGGCTGACGTCGCACAGAACCAACTGGTTAAAATATAAAAAGTATGTAAGCTCACACATCAAATTAACCCCTCACTTCAACATCGAAGCGGACATCGACTGCTCTACCGATGCTCTTGAAGAAGTATTTGTGGAGGCAGCCACTATCTCAACACCACAAGGCAGGGACGCGCAAACCAACCACTTCAAAACTAATCTGCAAATTGAACGGTTAGTCCTAGAAATGAGGCGCCTGCGACGTGCCTGGCAAACCAACAGATCGCCGCCATCAAAACAACGTCTTAAGGAAGCCACTCGCTCACTAAATCGAGCTCTAAAGCAAGAAACAGAAAATGCACAGCTGCAGTACATTACAAAACTATCGCCAACCAGTACAAAACATCCTCTGTGGAGGGCTCACCCAAATCTGAGCTCTCCAATCGAAACAGTCACTCCGATAAGAAACTCATCTGGCATCTGGGCCCGCAGCGACGAAGATAGAGCCGAAACTTTTGCGTTACATCTAAGAAACGTCTTCCAGCCGAACCCTGCCACTGGTTCATTTTTCCAACCACAAATCGAATCTGAATCTATTTCCCTACCACCATTGTTTCAGCCAAAGGAGATCGCGAAAGTCATTGGGGAACTGAAACCAAAAAAGGCCCCTGGCGGTGACCAAATAACCCCAAAAATGTTAATTGAACTTCCAAACTCTGCCATTGAGGTTATCTGTAAGCTCTTCAATGGGATTATAACTCTCGGCTACTATCCGAAAAAATGGAAAAAATCTATTATCATTATGATACCGAAGCCCGGAAAAGACCACACAATTCCGTCATCCTACAGACCAATTAGTTTATTATCGTGTCTGTCTAAGCTGTTCGAAAAATGCCTTCTAACTCGCATAACACCATATCTAGGAGCACACAATGTTATCCCTGCTCATCAATTTGGATTTCGTCAAAACCATGGAACAATCGAACAAGTTAACAGAATAACATCAGAAATACGCACAGCCTTTGAGCATCGGGAATACTGCAGCGCAATATTCCTCGATGTATCTCAAGCCTTCGATCGAGTATGGCTAGATGGCCTCATGCACAAAATCAAAACATACTTACCTGATTACACTCACAAGCTTCTTGAGTCGTATCTATACAACAGGACCTTCGCAGTAAGGTGCAATACAACAACATCCGACGACTACATTATCAAAGCTGGAGTCCCGCAAGGAAGCGCGCTAGGGCCTACTCTGTTCCTCCTATACACAGCGGATATTCCCACGAACGAGCAGCTAACAACATCTACGTTCGCTGACGACACCGCAATTTTAAGTCGCTCGAGGTGCTCAGGCCGAGCCACAACACAGCTAGCAAACCACCTCCTCGTAGTAGAGAGGTGGCTATCTGATTGGCGGATTAAAATAAATGAACAAAAATGTAAACACATAACGTTTACTCTCAACAGGCAAACATGCCCTCCACTATTATTGAATAATACGCAGATTCCCCAAGTCAACGATGTAACGTATCTCGGCGTCCACCTTGACAGACGACTAACCTGGAGAAGACACATCGAACGCAAGAAAGTACATCTAAAACTAAAGGCCAGCAGCTTCCACTGGATTCTTAACGCTCGTTCGCCCCTGCGTCTGGACAAGGTTGTAGAGTTGTACAAGGTTTTGCTCTACAACTCCACTCTCAAGCCCATCTGGACATATGGCTCCCAGCTATGGGGGAACGCCAGCAGAAGCAACATAGACATTATACAGCGCGCTCAATCGAAAATCCTGCGAACTATCACTGGGGCACCATGGTATATTCGCAACCAAAACATCCACAGGGACCTAAGAATTCTTACCGTTAAAGATGAAATAGACAAACAAAAAGCGTCCTACAACGAAAAACTCTCTGTGCACCCCAATCGCCTCGCAAGAGGCTTGACTTGGGTTTCCAGCCGATCCCGTCTACAACGCAACGACCTGCCAAGCCAGCTATAACTTTCGGGCCCCTTTAGCACAACATCAGTCATATGACTGTGAGTTAGATTAATTAGTCTAAGATTTTATACACTTATTGTTAGTATCCAAAGGGAGAAGATTCAATAAACAAATAGCAAAGCATTTAAAAAAAAAAAAAAAAAAATTGTATTATTAAAAGATGAAAATTGTCACCCCGCTAGATGGCCCTTGGGAAAAGAAGTAGAGGTAATTAAAGGAAAAGACGACAGAGTCAGAGTAGTGAAAATAAAATTTAGCTTTTAACTGGAATTGAGGCCGAAGGAAGTAAATCACCTAGTCTTTTGAGACAGACAAAAGGGACTCGAAATAACCCTAGAATCCATAAACTTGGAGTAATGGCAATAATGTTATCCTTAATGTTAGTTTGCCAAGTGTCTAATGTAAGTTTACTTGCGCAAGGGCAACAAAAGAGGTCAATTGAAAAATTGAAAAACACTACTTCAATTTATTTAGATCCGATGGGAAACGTCGTCGTCATAGCATCAACTTGGGATCTAATTGTGTATTATAACATGGATCCGTATTTCGATATGATAAAAAGGGGAAAGATATTAAATGAGAAAATGAGAGGGGTGTGTGGTAAACTTCATGGATTTGAAGAACAATGTAATTCAGTCCGCGATAACACTCAACGGCAGATTACAGATTTAGAAGATAATAATAATTTTTTTATGACCCAAGATAGTAAAAGATTTATGCGAGCTACATTTGAGTTTATGGGCTCTCTTTATCACAAATTGTTTGGTATAAACTGTCAGAGAATCAGGAAAATACTTCAGATTTAGTAAAAAGGCAAACTTCTGTTGTAGATTCGACTTTGAATATCCTTAAAAGAACAACGGATAAAGTGAACTCAAATTTTAGAAGCATGAATACGAGAATAGAAAATATAACACAAGTTTTGAAAGAAAGTTACTACGTTTATAAAGAGAGAAAATATAACACAAGTTTTGAAAGAAAGTTACTACGTTTATAAGTCAATAAATTTCTTTATGGTAACTAAACAGTTAGGTTCTTTAATTGAGGAATGCGAAAAGATTCAAGCAAAAATAATTAACCTACTTATAGATATTAACCTTGGTAGGTTAAATCCAAACATATTGAAGCCTAAGCAACTGAAAACCGAAAGAGCTCGGGTAAAGGATGCATTACTAGAAACTTTAGTACTACCAGGTAAAAGAACAGGGACGGAAATAAAGGAAATTTATGCTTTATTAACAGCTAAGGGAGTTTTTGTAGATAACAAACTAATTTTGAATGTTAAAATCCCCTCATTTGGTCGACACCATTCCCATCTGATTAGGGTAATCCAATGCCAGTGAAAGCCAATGATGTAACTATTGCAGACTTAAATTTAAAATATTTTGTTTAAAATTTTGAAATTGATTCCTATCACTTAATGACAGAAGCTACCTTAAATAAGTGTCAAAAATGGAAAACTAATAATATTATATGTGAAGGCAACTGGCCTTGGAGTAGCGTAAGTGACAATACGTGCGAGATCACTCCCTTTAAACCAAATAGTCATTATAATTGTGTTTATAAAAAAATGACTCAGGAAAGTTCTTACTGGGTTGAGTTACAAAAGAAAGGTAGTTGGCTATTCAAGGTTCCAGAAATAACAAAGGCTGGGATAAAATGTAATAATTTTCCACAAGAAATAGTAGATCTTCCGGAACAAGGAATTTTAACTATCGTATCTGGTTACACCATAAGAACAAATAACAAAATATTATTAGCTCATCACAGTATTAAGTCAGAAAGTTATTATAAGTGAGATTCCACCTGTCACTAACTACCGGTCATTAACTATAATGAAGAAATAAATAAATTAAGGAATGAATTAAAAGAAATAAAAAAAAAATCATTATGAAATAAAAGAGCTTAATTTTCATTCATTCATTCAACGCGGCCTTAATCTTAGGATTATCAATCATGTTAATTTTAAATATATATATTATAAGACGAATCAACGTATCAAGGCGCATGCAAGCCACAATTCTTCCAGGCCCTTCGCAGAATGTTCACACATGAACATGACATTATATATAAGATCACATTGTTTACTTAAATCTTAAAATACCAATCTGTAAACGAAAATATCTGTGCCCTTTCAGCACTTAATAAGTGCTTGACCTCCTGGGAGGGGTTGTAGCATATATTTAGAGATAAGTGTTATAGGGGAGCTGAAATGCCACCTATCTCACTTAGAATGATTCCCCGCTCGGGTCACAACATAACCCTTGCAACGCGTCGGTCTATAGATAAATAGTTGTAAGAATCTCATGTATCCTTTATAAGCTAGAACTTATACAAAATAAAATCAGTTGAAAATTATAACTCAACGAATGTGGACGTCTTTCATTTAGACAGTATACACTCGTAGAGTAAAAAGGTATACTAGATTCGTCGGAAAGTAGCCAAAAGGAAGCGTTATCGACCCCATAAGGAATATTTATTCAGATGTGCTACAGCGATTATCAGTGAAAATCATAATCAGGTTAATACGTACAATTATTAATGAGATCTTAAGCAACAGTGGCTTGTACTTTGTGTTTTTCTCTTTTGAGCAGTTTGAGAGTGGCATCGTTTTATTTTAATATTTATTTTATTTTATGACAAGGTATCATAGGGTATGGTGACGAACTTTTTTTATTCAAGATTGAATTGTTATCGTTGTTTTTGTGTAAAAGAGCATATAATATTATTAGATAACGTTAAATGATGTACTTTTTTTTGTTTTTCGTATTGTTTTAGATAGCCAGCAGTAAACTCAAAGTTGGTAAAAAAAATCGACCTGGATTAAGTGCTGTGGCAATAAAATTAGTAAAAAAATGCTGTTGCAAATGCAGAAGAAATTTCGGAACCCTCATTAAGACGCTACATTAAATAAATCAACGAAGAATGTGTTGATATTTCAAAGAAATCTGACGGTGTGGTGTTAAACATTAAAAAAAAAAATCAGATTGGTTCAAATTCAGTAAGATTTTATATTATTTAACTATTTTTATATTTTTCCTATCTAAGTAGCTTGTATATAACATATTTATATAATATACATATATTTATATATATCTTTTAATGTCTGTGAATTAGTTCTTGAATAATCAAGAAGCAAAATAATTGGTAATGTTCGTACCCAAGGGTGCTCAACATGACCAGCAGAGACAAGCAGTTCCAGGCGCTCAGTAGCACCCACTGCAGATGAGAATTGGTGATCAGCATATTAGATGTCTCACTCAATCTCACTCACTCCATCTGAACAACTTAATCATCACATTTTGCAGTGTCAGCCAACTACGCAAACTGCTTCCATAATCAAAACTCCCTGACCTACCTACCTACTTTGGAATATAGCTTATTTCTGTAATCATTACACTAAACTTCCGTGTTCCAAGTAGTATATAAGCATGTATCAAATGAAGAATAAATCAGTTATCAACGCAACTCATAACTCCGCGGTTCTACTTCCCACCACTAGCTCAACCTCAGCGCAGCTCAGCATCGCCTGTGGTCCGGCAACGCAGTAACCATCGTTACCATTGCCGCGACGCGATCGTCTTGCGAGTGCCTACTTCGGTTAGGCACAAACATTGGTGACCCCGACGTGATATGAACACGCAACCTTCCCCCCATTAAGGGGTACCCTCAATTAAGGCGTGATGTCGGTCAACCCTTGGCAAAATTGTATAGAAAGCACCTAACAAATCACTGGAGGATCCTTCCTTCAGCTGCGGAGGTTCATGTTTGTGATTAAGGTCCTTCATACCTTCTTGATGCTGCTTAACACTCCCCTTTGAGATAAAATTGACTTTACCGTGGGGACTGAAATTGTGCCCTCGTAGATCTTGATCATTTGGCACGTCTATGGTATGTGGACGTTCTGCAACAAAACTAAGATATTTCTTGGTTAAGTTTAGAAATTTTGAACCAAAGTCAGCCTTCTTGTAGGTTATAAATTGATGAGAGGTCGGTTCTATATTCATCGGATTTTTATCTTTTGTTGGCTCATCAGCAGCGTTCGGTCCTGCAAAATCATCTCTGTCTTCTACCAGAACAGGGTTGGTTTCCGTATCAGATGAGTTTTCTTTATCGAGAAAACCTGTGATTATATAACCAAGCCTTTTGCCTTGGGCAAAAGGTTTATTAGGTCCTAATTCAAGAAGTTCACCAGTTATTACACGAGAATATACCTCAGCAATAAGGTTAGGTCAATAAGTCCAGGTTGACAAAAGTCAGGATCTGCTAACGGCAGTCCCTCGGGGGTATTAAGATCGGTTGCAGTCGGTACTGACGGTTGGTCTGTAATGACTGTGTGCATAATAAATACCTCTAATAGTGTTTCAAACCATGATGTACATGATGAGAGCTTTAGTTTTGATCTAAATGCTGTTGATATCTTTCCTCCGATTCCAGATATCTCAATCGGTGACCTTTCCTTAAGAGATAGCAGATCCGCCATTCTCATTGAGATAAGATTCACCTGTGATCCACCATCTATTACAGCGCGACATGTTTGTAATTGACCGTTTGACCCTTGAAATGAGACCTTGGCGGTCGCGAGCAGAGTATATCCTCCTACGTTGTCGTAGCCTGCAATGGTTACTGCGCCGGCCACTGGATTGCTAGTCGGTCCTTGGTGTAACAGTGAATGATATATATATATAAAAATAACCATAATAGTTTTGGAGGCACCGCCCTTCTAGTTCACAACTCCACACCCCAGAACGAAATCTCGTGAGCTCAAACTTTGACGCGGGAGGAGTTTTCATACAGTCCAAATCCAAATTTAACATTATTTCAGCCTATATCCCCCTTTAAACCCTTTAACGCAAACGACTTGGCAAATGTCCTTGATTTGCCGAACGCCCAAACCCTAGTGCTAGGTGACTTCAACATGTGGCACCGTTCTTGGGGCCCATCAAAGTCCGACAAAGGTGCAAGGACTTCAGCCAACTACATCTAATTACATATTACTAAACGATAAATCTCCAAAACATTTCTCAACACACAAGTCATACACACACATAGATACGACCTTCATGGCAGCGACCACTTTCCCAATCTCAATATTCCGCAACCAAATTGTCCCAACATTTACCGTAATACCCTTAAAATGCAGATTGGAACATATTCAAGGAAAAAGTCACGAGTTTTAACTCTGAAAGCATCCATAGTTTAAATGTCAACCAAGAAGCTGCTATTATCAAAAATATACTAATTCGAAGTGCTCACCTATCCATTCCGTAAAACTCCACGTCTACCCAACCCCGCACCGTTCCCTGACGGAACAGCAAGCTGTCACTATTCAAAAAAAAAAAAAAACAAAATAAAAAAATTAGGAAAACTCAACATTGAATTAAACACACATAACATAATAGAATATAAAAAATCAAATGCAAAATTTAATAGATTCTTCAGAAAAGCCAAAAAACAAAAAGTATACAACAATTTACCTCCGTCATGAATTCATACTTAAACCCAAATAAAACATGGGCAAACATCAAAGACTTTGTGTGTTACACCCCCAGAAAAACATCCACTACAACCCTACTTTTACAATCGACCCACAAGAAATCGCTAACTCTTTTGGTCAAACCTGGTCAAAATAAGCCGGCGATCACAACTTCTCTGCATCTTTCCGACTCAAAGAACTCCTTAATCAAACCTCAAACTACCTCCCTACCAAAACAGCGATAAAAATTGAAAAAGACATCTTTCATAGAATTCTCCTCCGCGCTTAGCACACTGAAAAGTAGAACACCAGGTCATGACCGCATTTCTTATTCAATGATAAAAAACTTGCCCACCACTTTTAAATACAGAATTCTTAACCAGTACAATAAAATACTCCCTTCACATATCCCTCAATATCCCAACCGCTGTTCGTACCCAAAGGTGCTCAACATGACCACACCCAACAAATCAATCAATAGCCAAGTTGGGAACAGTACCAGGCGCTCAGTAGCACCCACTGCAGATGAGAATTGATGATCAGCATATTCTATGTCTGACTTACTCACCGTCTCACCGACTCAACGGCACACTGACCCGCCAATGCAGTCAGCACATTTTAAACCTATCTTAATTCGAGTGCAGCGTACGTGCACAAGGCCGCGTCGTGTAAAGACAGCCGTAAGGACTTTATGCTTTTTCATACGCATACCCTCTTTAAAGATGAGATAATGCTTTTTTAACAATTGCTCATAAATATAAATTATCGCTTCTGAATTGAAAGCCAGAAACTGCATGCTAAGTTCCGACTTGACCAAGCAGCTTGATCTTTTCGCGTGGGTTTAGCATTTTAATTATTATTACTGGATCCACATGTGTTTGTTGTGATTTCCTTGCTCGGAAGATATCGGAGACTTTTGGTGGTGGAGTCAGCTGGAGATTAAAGCATAGCCTGTGAAAGAGCGCTCTGAGATCTTCACCTTCGACACAGGGAACTCCATGAACCCTCAGATCACACGAGCTAGTCTCCCTGCATTGCGTTCCCAGCCTGGCCTCCAGTGCACCCAACCTCCCACCTGCTGCTTGTCGATTTTCCACCTCCCGGTTCAGCGTCTCAACCCGCTCACCCATTCGTTCCCTCATGGAGCGAAGATCGACAACCTAGCGCTCCAACGTCAGGACAAGAGCATCCATTTGCTGAACTTCCTCGGCGATTATGTCCAAGCGATCCATAAGGCGGCTGAGCATTCGCTGTTCAGCTTCCCGAACGGCCGACTCAATTTTCTCGGTTTGTTCCTCGAAGCGAGTCTTTAGGAGCTCCAGAAGCTGTGGCGAATTTACATCCGAGATGCGTTCGCTAGCAGTTCCAGCATTGTTGCGGGTACGTTAAGTGAGTGGAGCAGAAGAACCCATGACTTTATTAAGTGTATTTATTAATTTGATTTGATTAAAGTTAGGTGTATTTGTCGGTTGTGTTTGAATTGTATCTTTCGGACTTAGTCTTTAAGTTTAAGTTGTAGCTTAGCTTGCAACCACTCACTGCTTTACCGACAAACTGCCTTATCGACAAAAGTGAATAGCTGCCTCATCGGCGATAGCGTAGCTGATGGGGCAACCTTTTTCTCTCTTGCACTCCGAAGATGCTGCCGCACCGATTATCTCTCACTGAAGGTGCACGCACAACCGTACTTGTTGTTCAGCAAGAATTTATTTTCTGATTTACAGAGTCAACTTTTTTTATTAGCACTATGCTGTGTTGCTCACGGATAGAGACTGCACACGGGACAGTTGGAGAAAATTTTTTTGATTTATTAAGATCGGTATCAATCGGTACTGACGGTTGGTCTTTAATGACAGTAGGAATAATAAATACCTCTGTTAGTGTTTCAAGCCCTGATGTAACTGATGAAAGTTTTAGTGTTGATTTAATTGCTGTTGATATTTTCCTCCGATTCCAGATATTTCAATCGGTGACATTTCCTTAAGAGATAGCAGATCTGCCATCCTCCTTGAGATAAGATTCACCTGTGATCCACCATCTATTACAGCGCGACATGTTTGTAGTTGACCGTTTGGCCCTTGTAATGATACCTTGGCGGTCGCGAGCAGAGTATATCCTTCTACGTCGTCGTAGCCTGCATTGGTTGCTGCGCCGGCCACTGGATTGCTAGTCGGTCCTTGGTCTAACAGTGAATGATGCCGTTGCTGGCAGACTCGACAAGTTGTCGGTGATCCACAGTTTTCAACCTTATGAGCTGTAGACAAACAATTTGTGCATGCTCCTACTTGAATAATGGCTTGACGCCGTGATTTGTGGTCCATTTGCTGGATACGGCTACATGCTCTAAGATTATGTGGTCCTAGGTGACAAATCTTACAGCTCTCTTGGTTGTGAACTGACTGATGGTGGAGTGTTGCTGTTGGTTGAGCGCTTATCATCTCCAGCATGCAAGCGCGCCGCTCAATAAAAGTCAGTACACTCCATAACGTTGGAATTTCCGTTAGTGCATCTAGTCTAGTTTTTTTCTGATGATAAAGCACAGGATTGGATCCCAGGATTTTGTGCTGATATCAAGGTTTTAAGAGTACTCATTGAGTTTTTGATAGTGTCATGTAAGGCCCTTAGTTGGCGCAAGGAGCCGCATATAGGCTTATGGTCGATAATTTTTGCTATGGCCGCGAGTACTAGTATTTTTCCGTTCTGGTACCTGGCCTTCAATCGCAACCAGGTGTCGTCATAGCCACCCTGCGAGAAGGCTGGCTTTTTGACTGGCCGAATATGGTTTATGGTGGCCAGTCTAGATACGAGGGTGGTCCGATAAGTACTTAGCCTCCAAAATAAAAACGAAAATTTTGGAAAAGTGGCGATTTATTTCTCAACATAATCTCTTTTTAGATCGATACACTTGACCCAGCGATGCTCCAACTTCTTTAACCCGTCTGAAAAATACGTTTTCTCGAGGTCTGCAAAATAGGCTTCTGTGGCGGTGTAGACCTCCTCATTCGACGCAAATTTCTGTCCAGCAAGTCACTCGCTGGACAGAAATTTGCGTCGAATGAGGAGGTCGTCGCCGCCACAGAAGTTTCAATTTGGAAACAAAAAGAAGTCACACGGGGCCAAATCTGGAGAATATGGTGGATGGAGTAGCAGTTCGTAGCCCAATTCGACAAATCTGACCTTGGCGAGGGCGGAAGTGTGAGCCGGTGCGTTGTCATGATGGAAGAGCACTTTTTTCTTCGCCAAATGGGGCCGTATTTTCTGCAATTCGGCGGCGAATCGGCCCAATAATTCGGCATAGTACAGCCCTGTGACCGTTTTGCCCTTCTCCAGGTAGTCGATGTAGATCACACCTTGTGAGTCCCAAAAAACGGTGGCCATCACCTTTCCGGCCGATGGGAGTCTTCGCATTCTTCGGAGCATGTTCGCCGGGTGAAGTCCACTGTTTCGACTGTTCCTTGGTCTCTGGTGTGTACCAGTGGATCCATGTTTCGTCGACGGTCACGAAAAGACGCAGAAACTCCTTCGGATTGCGCTTAAACAGCGTCAAACACTGCTCTGAAGTTGTCTCACGGTTGCGTTTGTTGTCCGGAGTGAGCAAACGCGGCTCCCATCGCGACGACAGCTTTCTCATGCCCAACATTTCATGCAGGATATGACCCACGCGGTCTTTTGACATGCCTACAGTTCAGCTATCTCGCGTATCTTCAATCGGCGGTCTGCCAATACGATATCGTGAATTTTTGTCACGTTACCCTCCGTGGTAGCCGTTTTCGGGGCACCTGGGCGTGGCTCATCAAAAACCGACGTGAGACCACGTTGAAACTCGTTAAACCAATTTTTGATGGTTGCCATCGAAGGCGTCGCTTACAAGCGCTCTTTGATTTCGCTCGAATCGAATCACAGACCGATGTTGCTTTTCTCCAGTCAAAACAAAACTACGAGTCCGGTTCGGCTGAAATTTCGACAGTAGCAGTCTATGAGAATGTACTACACGATAGTAAATTTCTCTTGCGATAGTGACGCCATCGGGCGGTGAGGCTAAGTACTTATCGGACTGCCCTCGTACTCGCCGTTTAACTACGGAATGCTAATTGGCGGATGTGCCAAGTTTAGGCTCATTGGCGCGTCGTTTTATCGAAGCATCCTTTGACTTGATCTCTTGTTGTGAGCTTGATGTTGGTCGAAGCTCGTCTGGGGGCCTTCGGAAGCCCGCTTCCAGTCGGCATGTTGTCCAGAAAAATATTCTAATATTTTTCGACCAGCTCTTTAAGTGCTACTAGTCGTGAAGAGTACTCACTTCCAGTGGGTAGTGCCGCTTGCTGGACTTCTTCATCTAGGTCGCAAAACTGCTGCCAGAGATCGTTTAACTGATTTAGCTTACCGTAATAATAGCCGTCTCGGTGGCGTCGGTCGGCAGAATCCTTGCCATAATTCTTAATAAGCTGTTGGATTTTCCCTTGCAGCTCGTTTTGGGTGTCTAGTAATCGATTGTGTAAATCGATTCTTGTGTGACTTGTTTCCTCAATGAATGAAGTAAACATATTGTGTGTCTTGGAAACAAAGAATCTTGTGAAGCTGGATGAAGCTGAGTATCCTGTGAAGCTGGATGAAGCTGAGTATCCTGTGAAGCTGGATGAAGCTGAAGTTCCTGTGACGCTGGAAGAAGAAGCGAATCCTGTGAGGCTGGATTAAGCTGAATTTCCTGTGACGCTGGAAGAAGAATCGTATCCTGTGAAGCTGGATGAAGCTGAAGTTCCTGTGACGCTGGAAGACGAAGCGTATCCTGTGAAGCTGGATTAAGCTGAAGTTCCTGTGACGCTGGAAGAAGAAGCGTATCCTGTGAAGCTGGATTAAGCTGAAGTTCCTGTGACGCTGGAAGAAGAAGCGTATCCTGTGACGCTGGAAGAAGAAGCGTATCCTGTGAAGGTGAATGAAGCTGACGTTCCTGTGACGCTGGAAGAAGAAGCGTATCCTGTGAAGCTGGATGAACTGAAGTTCCTGTGACGCTGGAAGAAGAAGCGTATCCTGTGAAGCTGGATGAAGCTGAAGTTCCTGTGACGCTGGAAGAAGAAAGCGTATCCTGTGAAGCTGGATTAAGCTGAAGTTCCTGTGACGCTGGAAGAAGAAGCGAATCCTGTGAAGCTGGATTAAGCTGAAGTTCCTGTGACGCTGGAAGAAGAAGCGTATCCTGTGAAGCTGGATAAAGCTTTGAGTCCTTTAGTGGGAAGGGGGTTGCTTGAGTGTGATCCTTTGTTGTTAAAGGATTACGTCGGGGTCACCAATGTTTGTGCCTAACCGAAGTAGACACTTCCGGGTCACACCGCGGGACAAGGGGGTAATGAGCACTTGTCGCTGGCACGGGGACGCTTTGATGGCAGGACGATCGCGTCGCGGCAATGGTAACGATGGTTACTACGATGCCGGACCACAGGCGATGCTAGAGCTGCGCTGAGGGTGAGCTAACGTGGTTAGCTGTTAGTTGAGATAGTGTATTACGAGCCCTATTCCCAGATGTAGGAAGTAGAACCGCGGAGTTAAGAGGTGTGTTGATAACTGATTTATTCTTCATTTGGAACATGTTTATATACTACTTGGAACACGGAAGTTTAGTGTAATGATTAGTGAAGTAAGCTATATTCTAAAGTAGATCAGGGAATTATGATTATGGTAGCAGTTTGCGTAGTTGGATTTGCGTAGTTGGCTGACACTGCAAAATGTGCTGACTGCATTGGCCGGTCAGTGTGCCGTTGAGTCGGTGAGACGGTGAGTTAGTGAGACATATAATATGCTGATCAGCAATTCTCATATGCAGTGGGTGCTACTGAGCGCCTGGTACTGTTCCCAAACTTGGCTACTGCTTGATTTGTTGGGTGTGGTCATGTTGAATACCTTTGGGTACGAACAGTTTATGTAATGATAGATACAACTTTCACCCTGTTAAAGCTCCAAAAAGAAAAATAGCTTTATAATGTCTTCATGGAATTACTTCAATGGAAGTCAGGATTTTTTTTGGATCCCAGGATTTTGTGGTGACATCGAGGTTTTGGCCCTTAGTTGGCGCGAGGAGCCGTCTTTAGGCTTATGGTCAATCACTTTTGCTATGGCGGCGAATACTAGTATTTTTCCGTTCTGGTACCTGGCCTTCAACCGCAACCAGGTGTCGTCATAGCCACCCTGTGAGAAGGCTGTGTCTGTCAAGACGTTCCTCGATTCACCACGAAGCGAACTCTGTAGAATATGTAGTTTTTGACTGGCCGAATATGGTTTGTTATGTACCAATTCCACAAAGAGATCATGGAACCGTGGCCAGTCTAGATACTCGCCGTTGAACTCCGGAATGCTAATTGGCGGAAGTTTAGGCTCATTGGCGCGTCGTTTTCCCGAAGCAGGTTCATTTCGTATTCCTCGTATAATGTGTGGAATTGAGCTAGCTCTGCTTCTGCCAGGGCTGCGGCCCCAGGTGTGCTGTCCATTTCGTCGTGGGCCTGCCTCAGTAACGCCCAATGCAGATCCAGGTGCCTTTGTAGGGCTGGGGTGACAGTTGGGGCGTTCGAGGCTAATGTTAATGATGACTCCAATTCGTTGCATCTTCTCTGCAACTGTCGGATCACCGTGTCAATTGCGGAATCTCCTTTGACTTGATCTCTTGTTGTGATCTTGATGTTGGCCGAAGTTCGTCTCGGGGCCTTCGGAAGCCCGCTTCCAGTCGGCATGTTGTTCAGAAAAAAATTCGGATATTTTTCGACCTGCTACTACTCGTGAAGCGTACTCACTTCCAGTGGGTAATGCCGCTTGCTGGACTTCTTCATCTGGGTCGCAAAAGTGCTGCCAGAAACCGTTTAACTGATTTAGCTTACCGGAATAATTACCGTCTCGGTGGCGTCGGTCGGCAGAATCCTTGCCATAATTCTTAATGAGTTTTGGGTGTCTAGGAATCGATTGTGTAAATCGATTCTTGTGTGACTTGTTTCCTCTATGAATGAAGTAGACATATTGTGTGTCTTGAAAACAAAGAATCCTTTGAAGCTGAATATCCTGTAAAGATGGATGAAACTAAATATCTTGTGAAGCCGGATGAAGCTGACGATCCTGTGAAGCTGGATGCAGCTCAGTATCCTGTGAGGCTAGACGAAGCTGTGAATCCTGTGAAGCTGGATGAAGCTGACGATCCTGTGACGCTGGGTGAAGAAGCGTATCCTGTGAAGCTGGATGAAGCTGAGTATCCTGTGAAGATGGATGAAGCTCAATATCTTGGGATGAAGCTGACTATCCTGTGAAGCTGGATAAAGCTGGATTAAGCTGACGATCCTGTGACGCTGGATGAAGAAGCGTATTTTGTGAAGCTGGATGAAGCCGAGTATCCTGCTCGTTACCATTGCCGCGACGCGATCGTCTTGCGAGTGTCTACTTCGGTTAGGCACAAACAGGTAAATTATCTTCTTCGCGCTAGCTCGCATTCCTATGGTTTATGTATTAAAGAATTTACAGTCCTTGCATATAAATATGCAAAAAGATCAAGGATTCTTTAATGCATTTAAAAAATCGTCATAGTATTTTGAGGTTGCGAAAGAACTTTAACAAGAAAAATGATGACTCCTTCTTCCGAAATTATGCAACTGTGTAGGAACTCCCTTTTCACCCAGTCTCATCTGAAATATGGATGAAACTAGAGCCCCAACCATTTTAACTAAAGCTATACAAACTTTATCCAAAAGAGGAATTCTAAATGTTGGTCAGAAGACATCCCAAGAGCGAGGAAATTCGGATTAAGTGCAAGTGGTGTGTGCATTCCTCCAAAGTATATTTCCCTCGAAAATACATGAAACCAATTTTCATGACTCAAGCAGCTCTAGAAACAGTGGTGTAGGTGTTTTTTGTTAGTATTTCTTTTTTTAATATTTTAATTTTTAACGATGTGTCCTTTTGAATTTACCTCCTTTATAATTTATTTATTTATGTTATTTGTAGTTATGCAAACGGCAGTGTGTGGATAACAGCCGACGAGTTTTTTAAATTCTTTATAAAACATTCTGGTGCCAGGAAAGGGTAGTCATCGCTTCTGTTGATTGACAACCATATATCAATTGATATTCTTAATTTGGCAAGAGAAACGACTTAACCAAGCAGTTGCTGGACGATTTGATAATCTCGTCTTTTAAGTCTTTAATCTGAACAGCATAATTTATGGTATAAAAACAATGTTGGCCTGGCATTCGACATACATCATGTTCCTCTTATCGCGGGACAAGCACTAAATATGTCTGCAATTCCAACAAATATCAAGTCAGGGTTTATGGTAATCAGTATTTTTCCCTTCAATCCAAATGTGTTTTCCAATAAGGAGTTTGAAGCTGCCAATTTAGGTGGCGAAAACCTACTAGGCGTTGAAGACCATATTACCTTACCATATCGCAATATAATGATGGTAATTGAAGAGGAAGTCAGCACTTCTGAACTTTCTGATCTACGTTGCCCATCTGCAATTTTAGTACACAACCACACCTACATCATCTCTGCCGGATGGATAAATACAGTTGGACCGCTGAGTTACGCAAATCGAGGTCTAAAGTCACTTAAATCTACAATTTAAACATCTCCTGAAAATATGTCCAAGGCACGTGTAAAAAACGATTTAAAAAAAAATGCTGCCAAAAGATCGAATCGAGAGTGGAAATCAAAAGAGGAGCCCCATCGTCACTAATGAAAGGTAAAGGGATGAAGATTTATGTATTCTTTCTTTCTAATGCCTCTAGTGGTCAATCGTAAGAATTCACAAATGTGTTACTCTGGAAGTCAAGCAGTTCTTGCCAGTTGTGTTAAGACATTGCCTACATACTTTATTTGTCCAAATTGTATTCAACGCTAAAGTGGACATTTTTTTTAGTGTAAAGTTAAATTTATATTCTATTATTGTAATTTTTCAACCTTTCATTAAAAAAAATAAATAAATATTTAATTAATAACTTAAGATCTAAAAAATGTGAAATAAATTGGCTTACGCCATTAGCTGTAGGACTCCTGTCCTATGGAATTTTACCATCGAACTTTTACAGGAAAAATATTGATTTTTTTTGTTGAATTTATATTCTATTATTGTAATTTTTCAACCTTTCTATAAAAAAAAAAAAAAATAATTAATTAATAACTTAAGATGTAAAAAGTGTGAAATAAATTGGCTTACGCCATTAGCTGTAGGATTTCTGTCCTATGGAATTTTACCATCAAACTTTTACACGAAAAATATTGATTGTTTCTGTTACTAGAACATTTGTCATGTCAACGGAGCTGGACAAAAATAAAATTGTCCAGCACCATTTCCTACATGCCAGGGACCGTGTCTAATAGCGGACAAAGCCCTTATAAGAAAAATAAATGCATAAAATTTCAAAACATGTACAAAAAAAATTTCTATTCCAGATTTTCCAAATGGGAGAGGCACTTTTTGGTATCTTCTACAAGCGTTCGGCGATACTTTCAACAGTGACATCGACGATATCGCATTGGGATCGCGAGAGTGACTCCCGTCGGGAAAAAAATGTCCCACTGCGGCGACACTTTTCAAAGTCACTTCTACGTTACTTATGGAAGTGTCGCCATAGTGACTTCTGGAATGCGATATCGGTGACGAGCGTGTTTATCTAAATAGTGCCTTCAGCGATAGAAAATGCTTGCAGGAAGCTGTTTTGAATAAATTTATTGGTTTGGGAGGAAGAGTAATGAAAGTATAAATTAAGTAAATTTGAGCGCTTTCCTTGTTCTATACAAATGTCATTCAGAATGGTTGCATTTTCGCTAAAAATAGGTTTCGTACTAAATAAATTTAAAATCGTTTAAATCTGATGTTACTTTCAAAATAGATTCCGAAAAATCGATGTTGTGGAACTGTTCAAAGGTGTCTCCCTTTGTTTGTCAATCAAAGGCTTAAAGGTGCGCGCATACTGAGGCGGAGCGGCGCGGCTCGGTTTTTGCCGCCTAGACAAGTTTGCATGTAATTAAATGGAAGCCCGCACACTGACGCGGAGCGGCGCGTGTTGCCGCGCCGACACTTTCTATTCTCGGAATCTTTCGGCTGTCATATCATTCTAGTGAACGAGAATTCCTCTTATAGTGTATTTATACCCGTTACTCGTAGAGTAAAAGGGTATACTAGATTCGTCGGAAGGTATGTAATAGGCAGAAGGAAGCGATTCCGACCCATAAAGTATATATATTCTTGATCAGGATCACTAGCCGAGTCGATCTGGCCATGTCCATCTGTCCGTCTGTCAGGCAGTTCGGATAAACGCTGAGATTTTGGAAACTTTAAGAGCTAGGCTATTGTGATTTGGCATACAGATTCCTGAGCTTCTTGCGCAGCGCAAGTTTGTTTTAGCAGGGTGCCACGCCCAATCTTACGCCAAAATCAGCCCAAAACTTTGGCTCCAAAAGTTTTAATGCTAGAATACACTGAAATCTTTTGGTCTCATCAATACCTATCGATTGACCCAAAAAAAAGTTTGCCACACCCACTTTAACGCCCCAAACCGCCCACAAACTTCAAAAAATCGTTAATATGAACGCGGATATCTCGAAAACTATCATAGATAGAGAATGGGGATTTCAGACTTATATTCCGTAGTCTTGTATGCAGCGAAAGTTTGTTAGGCGAATATGCCACGCCCACTCTAATGCCCACAAACAGCCCAAAGCTGTGTCGCACACAATTTTCATCCTAGAAAAAAAAATGTTAACTGAAATGTATTAGTCTCGTCAATACCTATCGATTGATCTAACTCTAACGCCCACAAACCGCCCAAACCTGTGGCGCTCAGAACTTGCATGCAAAAAAAATATTGTAACTGAATTGTTTTAGTCTCGTCAATACTTATTGATTGACCCAAGAAAAAGTTTGCCAAAAAAAAAGTTTGCTCTAACGCTCAACGCTAAAATCTGTCTACCGCCCACATAACCACATATTGTGATCGCGGGTAGTTGGCGCATTACAATATCGCTTTGCTGCTTGCATATCTCAATTTCCCTTTGGTCCCTTTAGCTAAGTAACGGGTATCTGATAGTCGGGGTACTCGACTAAAGCGTTCTTTCTCGTTTGAAACTAAGAAATATAAAATATCACATATTTAAGACTGCATTACTCTATGAGAAAAATATGATCAATGTAAATACTTGACTCGAAAAACCGGCCGATGCAAATATTGTCATGTTGATATACCGATTGAAAGAATTCACTTCATAAATCGTAATGTGAAAATACGAGTTGAATAATAAAGAAGTAAATATTATGAAATATGAAAATTAAAGACGAATAATGGAAAATTTTTATTTGACGCGAGTACATTCGCCCGGACGACTTCGCTTGCGTTCCTCATGCCGCACTGCGCCGGCTCAGTGTGCGCGCACTTAAAGTGCGTTTCTTAAGGTAAGTTTCTAAACAAGCTCAGCTAAAAGCACACACTACGCAACTGCAGGGTTCACATAAAAATATGTTTCAACCAAATTTCCTCCCAAAAGCAAATTTAGGTGTCACA
Source organism: Drosophila suzukii (assembly GCF_043229965.1). Classification (NCBI taxonomy): domain Eukaryota; kingdom Metazoa; phylum Arthropoda; class Insecta; order Diptera; family Drosophilidae; genus Drosophila; species Drosophila suzukii. The sequence goes on along the minus strand of NW_027255896.1, from coordinate 6,217,283 downwards.
GTAAACCGTTCAAGAATAGGTACATCAATTAAAACCAACCAAAAAGTGGGCTTGAAAAAAAACGTTCCCAAAATCAGACCAAATTTACCGATTGTTGGTTGGTTGATTTGCAATCCAACAGGCGCTAAAACCGTCGACGGTTTTCATTTTTGCCCGCAGCAGTAAAAGCCGCTGGGTTAACGCCCTTCTCCTTCTTCATAGCGCCCTCGTGTTTCTTTCCGCTACCGGTTAAATTCCTCCACCGTGACCGCGTCCAGAAAGTCCTCCCGAGTCTGGAATTCCTCTAACTCGTTGACCGGCCGGCTGCGCATATTTCTTTTAGTATTCTTCAACCAGCGATTAACTCGGAGACCCCCTCTTTTAAGTTCCGCTAAAGAGGTTATTGGGGACGTTAACAGCAGCCCACCCATCTGGGAGTTTATGTTGTCTTCCAAAAGCTCGACAAATTCATCTTCAGCGAAATTCGGCAATTGTGCATATCGGAAACATAGTCTCTAAAGGTTTCATGCGGCCCTTGCTTGCGTTCCCTTAACTCCTTGACCTTCATTAAGCCACTTCCTGTAGTGGAGAATGCCCGTCTCATTTCCTGTGTCAATGAGTAGTAGTCAAAGTCAAAGTCTTCAGCCTTGTCCTCCATTAGCTGCCAATATCTTTTAGTGGCTGCACTTGCCAGCAGAATATGGAATTCCCGGCTTAGACCAAACAACTCTTGCAATCGGTCGACGTGGAACAGGAAGCTATAAACTGTCATGCCGCGACCGCTTCCATCGTGTTCTTAACCGATGCATCTGGCTATTGAGCATGTCTTGTGTAACCAGCTCTAGGAGTGGCGTCTCTTGATACCTCAAAAAACTGTCTGTGGGATTTGGAATGGTTCGGGTCGATGGGGGCAGTCCCTTCTGTTCGGGCCTCCTAGGTGATGGAGACTAGCGCCTTCAGAGGTTCTATCTGGGCGCTCATGCCTCGCTGCATTTCATTGCTCTGCCTTAAGAGCTACATCAACATAGATTCTCCCCACCGACGGCTCCTTCCAATTCGTTTAATTGGCCCAGATTGTTTTCTTCGGACAGGGTATCTACCTGTCCTGGCTGTTTCTGTGCTAGCTCCCACGACTCTCTTTTAGGTGAATCGCCTAGCCTTGGAGCGTTCGCACTCCGGTGTGATTTGGTGATTATTTCCGCGCGTTGTTGCTTGGGTCAATCTTCCGGTGCTGGGTTGGAATAAGACCCTTTTCTTGGCCCCAATAATTTATGTAGTTCAGCCCTCTTTGTAGGCCTCCGCTTTCTTTAAGAGTTGTCACTTTGTGCTGATTAATTCAGGCATTCAATTTTTTCACTTTTTTACGCTTAGTATAACAAGATCAACGTGATCGTTTTTAAATCGCGCGGTCAACGATGTAAACGCTTTTTTATGCTCACCAAGTCTCGGTCAAGAACCGTCCGATATTTAAGCCCCAAGAAAAAACAAAACGAATATCCCTTACTAGGGGTGTTAGCCGCTTCTACACAACTGGGTTCCGCTAATCTAACATGCCCTTATTTTCCCTTTCTAGTCATCTCAAATGTTTCAAACGGAAACTGGCTGCATCTAGACATGGAATCTCTCCAAAAAAAATTAAGGTTGTTTGACCGATCATTCTCGGGATCCACAACCGTTTTCTATTTCTCTAGACTCGAGAGCAAACGACCTGACAAAGTAGCCTAGTACGTCGTGGGGCGTCGGCCAGAGAAACTAAAAATCCATCGCCCAAATCGTCCATCTCCCAAATAGGTCAAGGGAAACTGCAAAGACTCGAATCAATCAAACGACCTGACAAATGCTTAGTACGTCGTGGGGCGTCAACTTTGCGTTTCTTGTCAGTTCCCCCATCCCCCACTTTGTGCGACATTCGCCGTCCGCCTGGCTCGGATTTCGGCGCGCTCCTCGGAGTTGCGCTCACATCATTTTCCGTTGCTCTCCTGATGCTTCATCAACAACATCAGCCGGAGCTTTTGTTGTTTGCTTTGCGCGACATTCGCTGTCCGCGTGGTTCTAATATCGGCGCGCTCCTCGAAGTTGCGCTCTCATCATCTTGCGCCTCTCTCCCTTTGCACCATCAACAACATCAGCTGGAGCTTTTGTTGTCCGCTGTGCGCGACTTTCGTCGTCCGCCTGGCTCTAATATCGGCGCGCTCCTCGGAGTTGCGCTCTCATCATCTTGCGCCTCTCTCCCGAAGTACCTAGATAGTCGGCTGGATTCTCACACTTCATCGCCTAATAGTTATGCGCTCTCCGTCTCTACCTTTCTGACGTTCGACTTTCTACAACAACTTTTATCGACACATTTGGCTGGATGGCGAGCCTCTCAGAGTGCTCTCTCTGAAGGTGCTCTCTGGAGATGCTTTCGCCATCAACAACAAAAATGGACTGCGGCTGCTGTAGTACGTTCTCGCTCATTATTACCAGGAGTGGATTCACCTGCGTGCAGTTATATTTTGAATGCTAATATTGACTGCCCACCTAATATTCGGAGCGCCGATCACCAGCCTATTCGTATCCGTACCACTACTTTACTGAAGGTTCTTACAAATAATTTTATTAATTATGATAAAATCCCAGCGAGGCCTCTTACGGATTCGGGCCATGATGCTGGACCAGTTATTGATAGCATGACCATGGATGACCGGATATGCGTTAACAATACAAATTTCAATATTTATTTTCAAAATATCGGTGGTATGCGTACGAAAGCTCAATCCCATTTCCAGGCAACGTCTCATGGTGATCATGACGTCATCATTTTTGTTGAAACCTGGCTCAATATGGATTTCTTCGATAATGAATTCTTTGATATAAATCTTTATCATGTGTTCCGTAAGGATCGAGATTCCGTTAAAACACGATGCTCCAGAGGTGGCGGAGTTTTAATTGCTGTGCGGCGTGAGCTGCGTTGCATTGATATTCGTCTCCAGAACGAGGATTCTCTGCTCGACCAACTCTGTGTATCTCTCGCTGGTCCTACGGAAACAATTTTCCTGACAGTATCATACATACCCCCAAGCAGCAGTTTTGATTTATATAAAGCGCATGTGGACAACATTGCCCACCTATACCAGGAGCTGGAAGATGGCCAATATATATGTGTTTTGGGCGACTTCAACCTATCTTCGCTCGTGTGGGCTCATGATCTTGAGTCTTCAGCAATGGTTCCCAGTAATTTGCATCTTCCCCACGAAATCTTAGTCATCGATGAGCTTCTTAGTATGGGATTAGTCCAGATTAACCATGTATTTAATAACTCAAATAAGCTTCTAGATCTAATTTTTGCACACCGTGATTTATGCCTTACTTTATGTTGCAGCGATAATCCTCTAGCTGCGTGTGATGCCCATCACAAGCCCCTATTAATCTTAATTACTTGTTATATCTCTCACCAAATAATTCTCGCTTGCCTCTTACCTATATTAATTCTAGCAGTTTAGATTCTATCCGTAGTGATATTTCTAATATCAGATGGGCGGAAGTCCTTTCGCATTCGGATGTGAATACAACCTATGAAGTTTTTATAACTTTTCTCTCTGCTATTATAGGCAGATACGCTAAAACTAGAGTTCAAAGTTCTTATAGACTACCATGGTACACACAAGGACTAAAATAATACATAAATCTCCGAAATAAATTCTATAAGCGCTACATAGAAAGCGGTGATGCTGCTGACTTTGATCGGTACAAACAACATAAGCGTGAGTTTGAGTTCCTCAATAAATTCTTATACAGCCAATATAGTGCTTATATAGAGTGTAAACTAACTACCAATCCTAAAGCATTCTGGTACTTTGTCAATTCTAAACAAACAACCTCCTACTTTCCTTCCCATATGTCATTTGAAAGTCTTTCAGCTTCTTCAGATATTAGTGTCGCTAATCTATTTGCTAAGTACTTTGCATCTAACTTTTTTTTTTATATATTGTTGAGCGTTGATGCACTAAGAGCAGTACAAACAAGTGGCCCAAACGACACCAAGCAAACAAATAAAGACAGGATAAAACATAGATCAACAAGATTAAAGCAAATGAGCTAAGATTTTAGTTTTTAGTACGGGGATAGAAGTTGAGGAACAAATTAAATAATATAGGTTGTTATAATTATTAGAAAGAACGCGAAAGGGCTCATGCTGACTAAAATTAGATGAACATCGTGGCAAGTTGATAGGATGGTAGTTTCGCATTAGTCTAACAGGAACATTGAAACTTAGGCGGCTTACCAAATCTACAGAATCAATATCGCCTCTGATAAGATTATTCATAAAAATAGTACCAAGCATAATTCTACGGCTTACTAGAGTAGGCAAATTAATTAATAGCAATCTACTCGAGTAGTACTCCTATAAAAAGTCATAATGTTGCATTTAAGATAGTTTAAATTCAAAAGGTTGTACTGACACCATTCCTGGAATCTATTTATGTCTGACTGCAATCAGAAACCAGATTCAATATTATTATATGAAAAACAAAGCTTAACATCATAAGCATACATTAATACACGAGAGTGATTTACGATAGAAGGAAGATCATTTATAAACAGAGTAAACAGCAAAGGGCCTAAATGACTGCCCTGAGGCACTCCAGATGTCACGTTGATCATCTTGGAAACAGCGTTTTTGAATAAAACCCTCTGAGATCTACCATTCAAATAACTTGAAATCCAAGTTAACAGAATATTCGGAAACCCAAGCTGATCTAATTTGAATAAAAGAAGAGAGTGGTTAACAGAGTCAAAGGCTTTACTAAAATTTGTATATATAATGTCCGTCTGCAATTTTTTGTTAAATCCATCTAGTACAAAAGATGTCAATTCGAGCAGGTTAGTGGTGGTCGATCTACGCTTAACAAAACTATGTTGACACGGCGATATTAAAGAGGAGCACAAATGTTGCAACTGAGAGGTAATAATGCGTTCAAATGTTTTAGGAATTGCAGACAATTTGGAGATTCCTCTATAGTTCTGAACATTAACCTTCGCACCCTTTTTGTGGAGTGGAATAATAAAAGAATCTTTCCAGATAGTAGGAAAAACAGATGATGAGATAGACAAATTAAAAAGTTTAAGAATGGGTTTACAAATAGTTCGGGCACAAAACTTAAGAACACACCTAGGGAGTCCATCTGGCCCCGGAGAATAGGTTGGGGTTATAGTTTCTAAATCACTTAAGAGAGAACTCTCGGTGAACTCTCGGTATAAGAGCGCGAAGAGACTGCGAAAGCGAGAGAGCGCGACAGAGTGGCTGTCGACTGAGCGTGGCTTGCGAAACACAAACAAAATATACACGTCAACAGTTGAGACGACAAAAAACAGGAGAGAGATTACAAGAAAGTTATGGGAAACAACAACAAAAGCTATTGAAACAAATGCATCACAGCGTACAGAAGATACAATAACAAAATGCACAGGCTAAAAACAATAAAATAGACAATTATACATAAACAGACGATTTAAAACACAAGCACGGCTGGTTATGTTGAACTAAGTCACAAAGCAAGGCACCAGTATCACAGATATTAATGACAAATTTACAAAAATCACAGAGCACAAGATAAACACAGTCTAAACTTAGTCTTATTTGGAATACAAAAAGAACCTCACGATCGGAATATAATTAGATTCATAAATGTAGATGAGACCAGTATTATCCAACTGAGGACTGTAGAAAATGAAAACCATCACCTGCTGCCAGTGTTTATTAATTGCAATCATTGGTATAGAGGTTTTAAGCCATGCTCGACTAAATGAAAGTGCACTGATCATGGGAGATTGTAACGTACGGCTGGGTGAAGCTCAACTTCATGGATTCGACCAACAGTTAGTCACAACCTCCCTCAATGAAGCACATAATGCCAAAGTAACAGATACCAATGATCGAGCTGTTTGGCCTCACGGTGGTCAATGGAAGGTCGTCAAGCGATCCTTTGGGCGTTTACACTTTTATGAGAGGTGAAGCTCGGTCCACGATCCACCTATGTATGGCACGCGGTACATGGGTAGAAATTATCAAGGACTTCCAAGTGAGCAGTCAGATATTCTCTGACCATCTCCCGCTGGAAGTTACAGTCATTCTCTCCACAACATCGAACGCAATCACAGCGCCACTTGGACTTCTACCAAGTTTGATTTGGCAAAATCAAGAGAGTAAAAACTATAGGACAAAGTTGGACCGAAACCTGGCAACAAATTGTGTGGCAGATTTGATAACCCCTGACGAAATTGAAGGATTTCTTACAGAGTTTATTACCAAAGCCATTAATAATCGAGGACGAAGAGAGCCCAGAGACTTCAAGCAAGAGTGGTACACGGAGCCGTGTGAGGCAGCTCGACGACTTTATCTCAACTTGCTAAGGCAGGCCAAACCAACAAACGCAGCAAGTGCAGTGGTAATGTTTCATGAAGCAAACGCCGCATATAAGTTAACTTGTCAGAACGCTCGGACGCAATTTTACATTAACCTAGCGGGATCATTGGATTCCATAACAGATAGCAGGGCATATTGGAGTACTATTAGGAAACTCAATGGAAACTCATTTGTAAAATCAATGGAGGTTAATGCAAACGATCTAGGAAACCATTTCCGTGATTTTCTATTGACTCCAGATTGGACGCTATCGCTGGACTTTGCAAGGCCCTGGGTAAAAAATCAGTCTTTAGATGGATGTGTAACAGGACAAGAAGGGGAAAACGTACTTCCGATGTTACAAGAAAGAAAAGCAGCCGGGCATGACAGGATACCATCGGAATTCATAAAGTAAGCTACTCCTCAATTCAAAGCCAGCCTTGTCAGCCTCAAAGTAATTTCAAAAAGCTATTAAATTTCCTGTCTTTAGCTACAGAGCTACAAAGGAATCTCTTTTTAAAATGAGTTAGATAAAGTCTTCTCTGCGCTACTACTCGATCGGCTTAAAAGCTGGTTAAAAGACTACAATATTTTTACTGACTTCCAAGCCGGTTTTAGAAAAGGATATTCGACAGTAGACAACATTTTCAGTCTTACAAGTATAGCAAGGTCATATATCGACAGCGGGAAAAAGTTATACGCGTTCTTTGTAGATTTCAGAGCTGCCTTTGACTCTATAGACAGAAGAACCCTAACCTACAAGCTCAGCAATATTGGCATATCAACGACAGCTTGTACACGGATAACCTGGCGGCAGTATGGGATGGAGAACAACTATCCGATTGGTTTACCACGGAAGCTGGAGTAAAGCAAGGATGTCTACTCAGCCCCCTAATGTTTCCCTTTTTTTAAACGACATAACGGATAGCCTGCCTTGCGGTATTCAAATATGCGGATGCGCGATCAAGGCTCTGCTGTATGCAGATGACATTGTGATCCTCGCCGAATCCCCCGTTGAACTGCAAGCAATGATTAATGCTCTGCACAAATACTGTTTTATGGGGACTGTTAGTAAACACCGAGAAGTCGAATGTTCTGATTTTCAAGAGGCATTGGAGAAGGCTTGCACAAAACGAAAAGTGAAATTTAGGGTCTATTCAGCTAGAAATTGTCAAGTCGTATAAGTATCTGGGAGTCTGGATTTACCACAATGGTCGTTTCAACAACCATTTATAACCATTATATAAACTGCACATGGAAATCGCTGCTAAGAAAAAAAAAAGACGATCCAATGAGTAGCAAGTACAAGCTGTTTAGTGCAGCAATGCGGTCAATCCTTTGTTACGGCGCGCAGGTGTGGCGCATCTCACCTTATGAAGAAGTATAAGGCCTTCTTAGATTGTTCTTAAAGAAAATATTTCGTCTACCAAGATTTACCCCGAACAGGATGCTATATTTTGAAACAGGACTGTCGCCGCTGCATATCTTTACAGCTAAAATGCATTTCAGGTATATCCAGAAAGTGGTAACCATGCCCGAACATAGGCTGCCACCAATTCTAGCGAACTATTTGGTGCAGGAACGTAAGCAATGGGTTATAGAATGGGAGACGCTTGCCGAGACCTACGGATAAAGACCACAGTTAGGCGATCCGAGATGTATTCAATTCGCTGGATGGGCAATGTTGGTCAACTCTTTACAGCTACATCAACCAGGCTCTAAAGTACCGAAACAACATTTTAATGGAAAGCTTTTAAATACATTATATTCTAAATCCAACACGTAACTCAGCTCTCATAGTTGTTAAAGTGATTGGTAGAACGATCTGATATCTGGGGAAGACCCGGGAAGTCAGGTGTAGTGCACTGTGCAGTTTTGACACTGGGAAAGCCGAGATCGACAGACGGTTAAATTAACCAAGTCGATATAGTTTATTTCTTTTTAAATCCATTCTTGTTTATATACAAATTTGTGAATCATTTTAATTGTACACTTGAAATGCCGTTTGTTCAATGTTTTTTATAAATAAAGAATACCACTTCTACTACTACTACTACATATTTACAAAAAAATGTGTACAAAAATAATTGTTTCTTAAAGAAAGGATCAAGGGGTAATTGTTGTATACTCATTAAACTGTGCTCTATCGATCTGTATTTAAATTTATTTTCTATATTGTATTGGTACATATTTGACAACAGTTGATTAATAATATGGTTACAGTCTTATAATTTTGATAAGAATATCAACAACAATGTTTTAACAACAATGTTTTTCTTACATTTAGCCCGTCGCTGAAGTGCCGTTTCGGATAAATATGGAAAATGATGACATTTCTCGAGATGCCCTGAAGTCAATGATTTTCGAAGAAACTTTAAAATTTAAGGGACGACAACCGGAAAATGAGCTTTGAAAATTTAACTATTGATTAAAAACAATTGCTTCATTAATGTATAACTTAGGGTCTTTTTCTCATGTTCATTCCGATTTTAAAGTAAATAAAACGAATTGGAATTTGTACGTAAAAAATCACAGTATGTTCGAAAAACTACATTATAGATACAATACTGCTTATAATGTGAAATTACCGGAAGCTTACTAGAAATGCTGATCTTCTTTAAGTGCTATGAAAGTTTATACCGGCTGATCACTGAATACCATGACAACAAATACTTCATTTTTACGTCAAGTTGAACAAATACAACATAAGTGTGAAGGTGAGAAACCGGCTCTTTGTGTTTAATATATAAAATGTGATTTACATATTTTACTTTCTTATTTATATATATAGTTAATAATTACTAGGCTACTAGATGTAAACCAAAACATTCTATAAAGATATAAAATATTCAACAACTTTAAAGTGCAGAAAAAATGTTAACCATTTTTAAAAATTTTAAATCTATCCAATTTTAAAATCTATTCATCTAAATCACTTTTAAACGATTTTTCGGAAACATCTAATGAGACTTTATCATTAACATGTTTTGTTCGGTTGACCAAGATTCACATAACTAATCAATATTTAGCACATCTAAACTGAATATTATCACATGCGGGAAGGGGAAGTAAAAAATATTTGTTAAACATTTATTATCTTAATAGTATTTATTTAAGATTAAAAATATGTTACAGCTCGAAAGTATACACTTGGACAAGTCTAAATAATTATTCATTTGAAATAACAAAAATAATTTTGGATCATTTCTAAAAACGTTTTAAAACCTTTACCAGAACATGTGTTTTTATCATAAAGGAATGCAGATCTCTATTCCGATTTCTGGCTCAGGTAAGACTTCCTGAGGGAACTGTTTCAGATTTATTTTTATAGAATAAAAAATAAAATTGTTGCTCTATACACATATTTTCTTTGGTAATACTCTAGAGGATTTGACTCAACCCCGAAACTCGGTAAAAAGTTATCCTCGATGAACCGCATTTATAATTGAGTTTCAACATAAGCATTAAGTAAGTATGATATTTAAGTATTTTCAATAAAAGTAATTACATTTATTTATTTATATGACTACCCATACAAATCATGTAGGTTTCTTAACAAAAAATAGTATTGTCTGCTGAATTAGTCCCCAAAGAATATTCAAATAGTCTAGTCATACGTAGACCGTAATTTATGAATAATTCGCGGTTACGTACAAACTTTCCCCAAAGCAGCCAAGTTCACAAAAATAAATTACTGTCTTTATATATATAAACATTTGCTTTCATGTCCCTAATTTAAAACTTTGACTTCGACGTCAAATAACTGCTAATGATAAGAATTTTGACTCAAAAATAGTTTTTTTGTATTCAGCATACAATTGGCATCATTATGGGGTTTTAAAATAGATAATAGAAATATAATAGATAAAATTTATTAAATCAACTCCAAATATTAAAGTCTCAGAAATTTGAACTCTTTCGCACAACCATTGAGGTAAAATTAAGTTCAAGTCGCTTGTTATCATAATGGTGTCCCCCCAAGTACAACGGAATAATTAAAAGCTGCATCGTTATAGGAGGAGTATCCTAAAAACATTTATAAGAAAATGTACGATACGTTGAAATCAAAACATCGTCGAAGTACAAATTTAAAAAAAAATTCAACGAGTCACAAGTAGTTTGGCAAAAAACTAAAAAAAAAAGCCGAGATTACTTTTGCGACCACTTTTTGTTTCGTTTATTTTGACCATAACGTTTTTTTGTTCGGTTTAAATGTTTGATTATACGATGAATAAGTATGAAACTCTTTCTTGGAAATACTCTCACCTGAGTTAACCTTTTTTGAGACTTTATCACTTTATCATTCATTTTTTTCTTTCGTTCTTTTTTATTTCACTTGAGGCTTAAGTCCTAACGACTTTAAAAAGAGTTTATTTTTCAAAGTAAGTGAGCTTTACTGTTTATCATATTTCTTTAGCTTAACAGTTAGTAATGCTTGTATGAGGGTATAACTCATGAATTTATTATAATTAATCATTCTTTTATTTGAATTTGCCAAGTTCACCAAATCACCGGTATGGTCAACTAATGCGCATATGGGCCGTTCTTTTACAAACCGAACACCTTTTTTAAGTTGACATTTTTGATTTGCCTGAAACTTTTTTTACATGTACTATTAGGTAAATAAGTAAACACGTGTATCAGGATTTATCGGAAACTAAATTTTTTTTTTAGTTAGAATTTTTTAAAGTTTGTAAAAATATGCTAGTTTTTAAAAAGTACCCTCTGTTTGCAAGTCTATATCTCCATCTGTAGTTATCCGATTGATTTCATGTCTTTTGCATAAAATCCTCTGAAAGCTCTACTTTTTAAATAAATTTTTTTAAACACACAAAATTTTAATTTTCATATAAATAAAAACAAATTTTAATTTTAAAAAATTCTTAAACCAGTGCTACCACAAAAAATTTTTTTTTTGTTTTCGAGATATCGAATTTAATGTAATAAACCCTCTGATATTTTCAGCAGCCATCTCGCTCGCTCTCATTAAAACCTTATGGCGTTTGTATTTCTGAGTTATTTAACAATCTGTTGATTCGGAGCTAGTTGAAAATTTGACTGTCATATTTGGTAGAGACTTGGATGCCCATTCGAATAACTCCCAGGGCGTTTGTATTGGGAATATGCTGTTGAAGAGAAAAAGTTGGAAAAAAGATTCCAAAAAACGATGACTGTTAAAGGCACTTTATCCTTTCACTGCTTAATACCACCAAAAATTAGCGATAGCTAAGCACTATTCATTACAAGAAAAATCGACTTGTGTTAAAATAATTACATAATAAATGCAGTAAATATATTAAGAAACAAGGAAGAACGCTATAGTCGAGTACCCCGACTATCAGATACCCGTTACTCTGCTAAAGGGACCAAAGGGAAATGGAGATATGCAAGCAGCAAAGCGACATTCAAATGCGCCACCTACCGGCGGTAGAAAGATTTAAGCGTTATGGGCGTTAGAGTGGGCGTGGCAAATTTTTTTAGGTCAATCGATAGGTCTTGATGAGAACAATACATTACAGTTTTATTCTAGCATCAAAACTGTAGGAGCCACAGTTTTGGGCGGTTTGTGGGCGTTAGAGTGGGCGTGGCACATTGCTGAAACAAACTTGCGCTGCGTAAGAAGCTCAGGAATCTGCATGCCAAATCTCAATAGCCTAGCTCTTACAGTTTCCGAGATCTCAGCGTTCATCCGGAAGCTAGTATCTTGGGAAACTTCCCACTCGTCCCCGGACGACTCAGCGTATCTACGCCGTAGGAGCGGTTGTTCGTCCTCTTGCTTGTTTTTTTCGGGCGGGATGGAGTCCCAGGTGGAATACTTCCGCGGGCGTATCTGACGGCGTCGTGCGACTCCGGTTTCCTCAGCGGTATCTTGCTCGTCATTTGTCGCCAGTCCTGTGCTCCGTCTGTCTTCGCGACTCTGCATGGCATTGTCGCCTTCCTCCTGGGGTGTGGGCGTCGGTTCCCGGGCCACCTAGGTGTTCTCGTTAGAGAATTCCTCCCTCCATGCTTCTCGTGCAGCCAGGGGAGGCGCACGAGTGCTGCCGCAGTTTGCCTCAAACTGGAACGCGGGACCTTGTCCTAGTGGTGGAATTATGTCCATTGTCACCTGCCGGACTTGGGTGACCCGATATCCCCCAGGGGTTGTCGCCCAGTGGTAATCCTCTCTTTCCCTAACGAAGCTGGCAGTCCACTCGCTGTCTTCATCCTCCTCTTCTTCGGACTCTTGTGACTCCCTGTACCGGTGCACCGTCGTCTCCGTTGTCCGCTGGAATACGCGTATGCCCCCCCAGGTTGACAAAGGATGCTGACACCGCCCGCGGGGAAAAGGTTGGTACGTCGAGGGAGGAGATTCCTCCGTTGCGAAGCGTGGGTTCGACTGGTACCAGGATGTCGGGAAATCCGAGGACGCGTAATGTGGTGACGCATACTGAGGAGACGCGTAGCGTGGGGACGCATACCTGGGAGACGCGTACCGTGGAGACGCACCCCTGGGGGATGTACTCCCAACTGAGGTGTCCCAGGCTGACTCGTCTGGCGGCTCACTCGAGCACGATGGGTTGTCCCTTTCTGCTTCCGTCGCAGCCTGCTCGTCGCTGTCTTCCGCGCCCGCCAAGGTGAGGTCGATAGGACCGTCCTCCGATTCGGATCCACCGTCGTCAATCTCGCCATCCTCGCCGGTCCTCTCTTGAGTGGATTCTGGCGCTTCTTCCATGTATCTGTAGTGGGTAAGTAACTTACTTTATATAACTGACCCTAAGATTTCCCTGCCTACTGGTGCAGCTTACAATAAACGCCTTATACATATCTAGTTACAATCTTAAGATACTTGATGTTAGTTAAGGATACCTTACGTTACTTCTTCACCTTCCCCTGTCTCATCGTCTCGCAATTCTCTCAACTCTGCAATGTTGGCCACTTTCCTCTTACGTTCCTCTGGATCCGTACGATGTTCGGCGATATAAACTTCAGGACTCCGAACGGGTCGTCATATTTCGGCGCCAATTTCGCCGCGAAGCCGTCGACTCCTCTGGACAGTTGGTGTTGTTTTACTAACACGAGAGAGCCCAAGGCTAGGCGCCATTCGCGTCTTTTCAGGTTATAGTGGTGACTCGTTGCATAGTATCGTTGTTTCACCGGGCGATCATGTCGCATTGTGATCGTTTGTTAAGCGATGTGTGATACCCCTGACATCCCCTCTAATTCTTCCAGCTCTTGTTGGAGGAATCGATTTATGTGTTCCTGGTCCGCTACTGACCATTCCCATCCTCGCGGAGGGGGCGTGGCTTCGTCCTGTGTTCCCTGGTTTTCCTGTATCCTCTCTCCTTCCTCCAGTTCGTTTTCCGTATGCTCCTTGGTCCTCTCTTCGACTTCTGTTATCTCCCAATTCGCCTTGCGTACGTCTTCCATGTCGGCGGTAGATCCCTCTTGGGTCACCTCTGCCCCGACCCCCTGTAGATTAGCCATGACCGGACGGTTCCCTGCGTGGTGGTTCTCGTTGGTGCGGGTGGCTTTCGGTCCCACCTCACGAAGATGTAGTCGAGCCCGTCCACATCGTATTGTAGTGCCGATCGCGCAAAGAAAGTCAAGTCCTAATACTACTTTATTTAGCATAGAGTTCATTACTAGTAGAGCTAATTCTACTACTTGTCCTCCGAGGTCGATGTTGGTGACCACCATTCCTGTGATACTGACGCTGGTCCCGTCTGCCAAGCGTATGCCGGTGCACACCTCTCTCACTGTCACTGATGCTTTCAGCTGTCGGAGGAGTGTTTCGTTGATGAAACTCCTCGTGGTCCCGCTGTCGACAGTGGCTAACACAGATATGCCTCCTCCAGATAGCGCCTCCTGATTCATCAACCTATTCGAGATTTCTTCCCGTGGCATGATGTTGGGACGAGGTTGTGAGGGGGTTTGCGGGCTTCCTCGGAAAGGGTTGCGAGCCTGGACGGCGTTCGCCGGCATCTGTGATTTCGGAGACTCTCGGGTGTTCCCGTGAGCTTGGCCGAGACTCCGGTACGAGCAATCTTGGGACTGTAATCGTATACGGTCGCGATGTTGTATACTCTCGAACTCGACTGCGAACTGGAAAAGCTGGCCTAAGGTCTCAAAGTCGCCACGTTTTACGTACATCTGGTATGTGGGGAGGCAGTTCTCGTAAATCCTATCTAACTCCTTCATCTGATCGTACCCTGCGTGTCGCATCAGAGTTCGGATTTCGATAACATAATCCTAGAAGCCCTCTCCCTCACGTTGGTAACGAGCTCTGATGTCGTCTTCTAATCGTCGAAAATAATGTTGGGGTAAGAAAAAGTCTAAGAACTCCCGCCGAAATACTGGCCAAGTGGCTCCCTCCAGTTGGCTGGTCCTAAACCGCCGGCAAACCCAGTCTGTAAGAGTTTATGTCATAACTCTTGGTAGTTTGGCTAAGGCATGGGCGTACGATGTAGCCCTCTCCTCCAGTTCCTCTAGGAACCCCAACGGGTCGGTATGGCAATTGAATTTGAGTCCCCGTTTTCGGACTTGTTCTGCTATGACACCGTGCGCTGTGGTACGGACAAAATTTCCTCTCCAAGCCATTTCGATCTCCGGTGTAAGATTACATTTGGTGTTATTACGGCCGGTGACTCCCTCCGTAGCAATTGCTCGTTCACGGTCGACAGGGCTCCCGCCTCTAGGGGTGAAAAATCCTGGTACCTGTAATTGGATTGACCCGGGGTCTAGGTCGGCTTCTTTTACCCTTTTCACGTCGTCGTTCGCTCCCACATTCGTGGATCCGGATCCGGCCAATCGGTCCCTTTGGGGTGGAGAAAGCTCACTTGCTTTAACGGTTTCTGCAAAACGCCTTCTCATCTCGTCCACCTTGCCTGTGCCGTCGAAACCGAATTCCTGTGCGAGGATGAGTAATTCGTCCTTCTTTAGCGTATAGATCCAGCGAGTCCCTATGCGACTGTCTGGCGAACCCAAAGTAGTTTTTTTTCCTTGTTCGTTTTCTGCCATTGCGTAATATCCTGCGTGCTCCTTTTATGTTTCTCGTCGAAAATCCGCTCTTGATCAAAGTTCTTGTTCCTTAACTATTTTAGCAAGCCTCCCACTTTGCAGGTCTTTAGTCCGCTTGATGTTTTTTTCTTCTGATCGATCGTGATCAGACCCACGTCGGTCCCTGTTCGGGCGCCATTTGTAAGGATGTTTTCCCAGCCAGGATATACTCAGGGGTTAGAAACAGAGTTAGGTTTTGTTAAAATTGCTACAATAAAATAGACAATTAAACATAAACAGACGATTTAAAACACAAGCACGGCTGGTTATTTTGGACTAAGACACAAAGCAAGGCACCAGTAACACAGATATTATTGACAAATTGACAAAAAACACAGAGCACAAGATAAACACAACCGGTCACAAGCGACGCTAAATCGAGCCTGAACCGAGCTCGCGTGGAATGACGATGATTCACTCAGTGTCATTGCCACGATGCTAAATTTTGGCTGCTTAGATGTTACTGATTTGGACTATCATATGGCGGCTGAGAGTTTTAACGACTCAGGAAAATTTGACTGCGATGGCCTTTCTCCATTTATTTTGAAAAACTGTATAAATGTTCTTTGTGAGCCCCTCAAAATGATATTCAACAAGTCTCCTTCCACTGGCGTATTTGCGCATAGATGGAAACTTGCCACAGTTTCTCCTATATTCAAGTCTGGTTACAAAAATATTGTTTCAATTATAGGCCAATTGCAAAGCTAAGTAATGTCTCAAAAATGTTTGAACGAATTGTAACTAATCAGCTAGCTTTTCTTGCTGGTCGGATCATCAGTCCTAACCAACATGGTTCTATGCCTGGAAGGTCAACTACCAGTAACTTAGCTACGTTTAATCTTTTTTGCATCCACTCGTTCATCAGTCATCATCAAGTTGATGTAGTCTACACCGACTTCGCCAAAGCATTTGACAAAGTCTTCCATAATGCTCTATTGGCAAAATTGCAGAAATTGGGATTTCATTGATCAATATTAAATTGGTTTAAATCTTATTTAGATGGGCGGATTTATAGAGTAGAGTGCAATGGTGTTTTCTCAAACCCGCATGTGGTTACTACTGGCCTTCCTCAGGGAAGTGCATTGGGTCCGATTCTATTCATCATCTTCATTAATGATTTAAGCTATTGCATAACAAATTCTGAATTCCTGTTGTTTGCGAACGGTCTTAAAATATTAAGGTCTGTGAATTCAATCTCCGATAGTGAACTTCTTCGAAATGACCTTGAAAAGATGTCAAAATGTTTCTACGTTAGGTACAGCAAACGATTTATTAATGTCCTTAGCTCGTACTCAATTAGTTCCCATGTTCTTTCCTTAAGAAATGAATCACTGGACCTAGGAGTTATGTTTGATACTAAATTTACTTTCATTGATCACATAAATTACATAATTCCAAAGGCATACGCTATGTTTGTAAAACGAAATTCCACGCAACTTAAAGATCCGTACACGAAACTAAACCTATTTTCTTCGTTCATTAGGTCCAGATTGGAATATGCTTCGTTTGTCTGGAGTCCGACTGGTACTACACACATCAATCGTATTGAGCGTGTTCAAAAAAAATTAAAAGTTTTTATTTGTGACCTGCTGTCCTCCAAAATAGACTGCCCTGCATTGCTGAGTAGCATAGGCTTTTCCGTACCTGGTAGGTCTTTAAGGTCATTTGAACCTTTTTTTATTCCGGCCTATAGAGCTAACTATGCTTTTAATGAGCCTCTGTCTAGAGCCTTGTTCTACTGGAACCAACTTCCATCTCACATGCGGCTGGACCAATGCTCCCCCAGGGAATTAATTAACAAACCGCTTTACAATTACTTTTCGTCCCTTAGTATTTAGTTTAGTAATAGACAAGTAGCCAGTTAAGGTACCAACTGTTGGCGAAATAAATAATTAATAACGCACGAATAGGTTATATTAAAATGTATAGCTTTTATTCGGAGCGGCAGACGGACTGTGTAAAAGCTCGGCTCCAAGAACTTCATATAGACATTTGCAGGCTTACAAAGTAGTTGCTGAATAGATAAGCGACAGCTTTAGTGGTATAAGAAAGAAGGCGACGAAGATAAGCAGAGAGCGCTGCAGGTGCCGTCGTACACCTATGCGCGCATGACTAGGCGCTGGCGATCTGCTCCGAACATACTCCCCCCGTTGGAAGAGGTAAGGTTGTTTGTAAGGATGTTTTCCCAGCCAGGATATACTCAGGGGTTAGAAACAGAGTTAGGTTTTGTTAAAATTGCTACAATAAAATAGACAATTAAACATAAACAGACGATTTAAAACACAAGCACGGCTGGTTATTTTGGACTAAGACACAAAGCAAGGCACCAGTAACACAGATATTATTGACAAATTGACAAAAAACACAGAGCACAAGATAAACACAACCGGTCACAAGCGACGCTAAATCGAGCCTGAACCGAGCTCGCGTGGAATGACGATGATTCACTCAGTGTCATTGCCACGATGCTAAATTTTGGCTGCTTAGATGTTACTGATTTGGACTATCATATGGCGGCTGAGAGTTTTAACGACTCAGGAAAATTTGACTGCGATGGCCTTTCTCCATTTATTTTGAAAAACTGTATAAATGTTCTTTGTGAGCCCCTCAAAATGATATTCAACAAGTCTCCTTCCACTGGCGTATTTGCGCATAGATGGAAACTTGCCACAGTTTCTCCTATATTCAAGTCTGGTTACAAAAATATTGTTTCAATTATAGGCCAATTGCAAAGCTAAGTAATGTCTCAAAAATGTTTGAACGAATTGTAACTAATCAGCTAGCTTTTCTTGCTGGTCGGATCATCAGTCCTAACCAACATGGTTCTATGCCTGGAAGGTCAACTACCAGTAACTTAGCTACGTTTAATCTTTTTTGCATCCACTCGTTCATCAGTCATCATCAAGTTGATGTAGTCTACACCGACTTCGCCAAAGCATTTGACAAAGTCTTCCATAATGCTCTATTGGCAAAATTGCAGAAATTGGGATTTCATTGATCAATATTAAATTGGTTTAAATCTTATTTAGATGGGCGGATTTATAGAGTAGAGTGCAATGGTGTTTTCTCAAACCCGCATGTGGTTACTACTGGCCTTCCTCAGGGAAGTGCATTGGGTCCGATTCTATTCATCATCTTCATTAATGATTTAAGCTATTGCATAACAAATTCTGAATTCCTGTTGTTTGCGAACGGTCTTAAAATATTAAGGTCTGTGAATTCAATCTCCGATAGTGAACTTCTTCGAAATGACCTTGAAAAGATGTCAAAATGTTTCTACGTTAGGTACAGCAAACGATTTATTAATGTCCTTAGCTCGTACTCAATTAGTTCCCATGTTCTTTCCTTAAAAAATGAATCACTGGACCTAGGAGTTATGTTTGATACTAAATTTACTTTCATTGATCACATAAATTACATAATTCCAAAGGCATACGCTATGTTTGTAAAACGAAATTCCACGCAACTTAAAGATCCGTACACGAAACTAAACCTATTTTCTTCGTTCATTAGGTCCAGATTGGAATATGCTTCGTTTGTCTGGAGTCCGACTGGTACTACACACATCAATCGTATTGAGCGTGTTCAAAAAAAATTAAAAGTTTTTATTTGTGACCTGCTGTCCTCCAAAATAGACTGCCCTGCATTGCTGAGTAGCATAGGCTTTTCCGTACCTGGTAGGTCTTTAAGGTCATTTGAACCTTTTTTTATTCCGGCCTATAGAGCTAACTATGCTTTTAATGAGCCTCTGTCTAGAGCCTTGTTCTACTGGAACCAACTTCCATCTCACATGCGGCTGGACCAATGCTCCCCCAGGGAATTAATTAACAAACCGCTTTACAATTACTTTTCGTCCCTTAGTATTTAGTTTAGTAATAGACAAGTAGCCAGTTAAGGTACCAACTGTTGGCGAAATAAATAATTAATAACGCACGAATAGGTTATATTAAAATGTATAGCTTTTATTCGGAGCGGCAGACGGACTGTGTAAAAGCTCGGCTCCAAGAACTTCATATAGACATTTGCAGGCTTACAAAGTAGTTGCTGAATAGATAAGCGACAGCTTTAGTGGTATAAGAAAGAAGGCGACGAAGATAAGCAGAGAGCGCTGCAGGTGCCGTCGTACACCTATGCGCGCATGACTAGGCGCTGGCGATCTGCTCCGATCATACTCCCCCCGTTGGAAGAGGTAAGGTTCCAACTATCTCGGAATCGATGGGCAGAACGGCTAGCTTGGCGAAGGCTCTCTTGATCAGACCCGTAGCTGTACGGACCATAGCTACTCTGATGACTCCGTCCCCGCCGGGTATGACTTCCTGGATGCACCCAAGCTGCCATCTCAAGGGTGGAACGTTGTCCTCCTTCAGCAAAACTATGCGTCCAACCTTGATGTTAGACGTTACGACGCGCCACTTGCTCCTCTCTTGAAGTAGGGACAAATACTCGCTGCTCCACCTTTTCCAGAAATGTTGTTTCATCTGGGTCACCCGCTGCCACCTGCTGAGGCGGCCTTCGCGAAGATGAGTAATGTCAGGTTCAGGAAACTTAGTGTAGGTGGAACCCTTCAGGAAATGCGCCGGTGTTAGCACCTCAAGGCTTTCAGTATCGATAGTTCTTGATTGGCTCTATTATTTTATGATCCACCAACGCTAAGATAGTTAAACGAATCCTTTCTTCGTCGAGAACGATTATATTTAGTCGTTTTAAATTTTCTTTATCAAATTGATTGTCATCCACCAGATGTTCATCATTCCTTAGCTCAAAAGCCAGGTTAGGTCCTGCAAGATCGTCCTCGCCTTCCTCCAAAATAGGGTTGGTTTCCGTATCAGATGAGGCTTCTTTATTGAGAAAACCTGTGACTCCTTAACCGAGCCTTGTGCCTTGCGCAAGATGTTTATTAGGTACTAGTCTGAGAAGGTCGCGGGTCAATAAACGGGGATATAGACCAGCCCCTAAGTTCAGGTCAATGGTCCAGGTTGCCGAATGTCAGGATCTGCTAACGACAGTCCCTCAGGAATATTAAGATCATTTGAAATCGTTAATGACGGTTGAGTTGTAATGACGTTGGGAATATTAAGTACCTCTACTAATGTTTCAAATTCAGATGTACATACATGAGAGCTTTAGCATTGACCTAGTTGCGCTGTTGTTCTTTTCCACCGAATTCATATATTTTAATCGGTGACGTGGTTTCCTAAACAGATGGCAGATCTGCCATCCTCCTTTTAATAATACTCACCTGTGATCCGGAATCTATTACAGAGCGACATGTTTGTAGTGGACCGGTTGGCCCCTGTGACTATACCTTGGCCGTCGCGAGCAGGACGTATTCTCTAGGGTTGTCGTAGCCTTGAGTGGTTACTACGCCGGGCACTGGATTGCTTATCGGTCCTTTGTGTAACTTTGCATAAGCATTCACCTTATGAGCTGTAGACAATCAATTTTTGCATGCGCCTACTTGAAAATAGCTTGGCGCCGCGTTTCAGGAACCATTTTCTGAAAACGACAACACGCTCTAAAGTGATGTAGTCCTGTGCGTTTATAGTCTCCAGAATGCAAGCGCGGCGCTCAATAAACGTCAGTATGTATCATGTAGTGCTCGAAGCTGTTGGGCAGACCCGTTAACGGGCATATAATCGACGATTCCTCCTATTGCCACAAGACTATTATTATGCCGTTTTGGTACCTGGCTTTTAGTCTTTACCAGCTGTCGTCATATCCGCCTTGTGAGAAGGCTGTGTCTGTCAAAATTGACCTCCAGGTGTCGTTAACGCCAGAATTAGAGATGATTCCAATTCGTTAAATCGTCTCTATAGTTGACGAATAACCGTGTCGATCGATGAGTCTTGTTTGTTCGACTTACGGGTCCTTTGGGTTGTTCTGGATTCGTCGAGAACGGTACATCTCAGCAGTTAGAGGTTTAGCCTTTGGTTGGAAGGGGGTTGCTAGAGTGTGATCCTTTGTTGGTAAAGGATCACGTCGGAATCACCAATGTTAATGCCTAACCGTTAGTGAGCACTTGTCGATCGCGTCGCGGCAATAGTAACGACGGCTATGACGATGCCGGACCACAGGCAAACTAGTTTAGATAGTGTCGTATTACGAGCTCTACACCCGGAGGTAGAAAGTATAACCGCGGAGTTATAAGTTGCGTTGATAACTGATTTATTCTTAAATAGAAACATGCAAATATACTACTCGGATAGCACGAGAGTTTAGTGTAATGAATAGTGAAGTAAGTTGTATTCTAGAGTAGGTCAGTGTATTTTGATTAAGTTAACAGTTTGCGTAATTGGCTCGGCTCAGACTGCAGAATGTGTTGACCGCTTGACGGGTGAGTATGTCGTGGAGTCGTATGGTGAGTTAGTGAGTCGTCGATTTATGTCATATAATATGCTGATCAGCAATTCTCATCTGCAGTCGGTGCAACTAGGCGCCTGGTACTGTTTCCCACGTGGCCACTGCTTGATTTGTTTGGTGCTGGTCATGTTAAGCAACATTGGGTACGAACACCAACCTTTATATTAAATACGTAACTGGCTACATTATTAAATGCAACGAATAACTTAAAAAGCAGAGTCACAATGTCCGAAAATTTGTATTTCGTAGATCAGTGTAGCTAGAAAGTATAATTTTGTTATCATGAGTAATAAGGCCGTTGGAGGGAGCTGTTGCGTTATATAGAGCTGCCAGCATGAGAACTCGATAATAAATTGTTTCTCATTGTATTGCCAAGCCACATATTTCAATTTATCAATGGAAGAATTATCAATATGTAAATTGGGTAGATTTCGAAGCATTTATACTCAGAGCAACACACTTGTACTTTGTCGTTTTACGCAAAATACCATTGTTTGTTGTCTAAAACTAAAACCTAACAGTTCCACATTACATATCTACAAAGTTAAAATATATATATATATATATATATATATCCAATGCACCACATACATGTCCACATGCATACATACATTATATATATATTTTCTTACTCTTTCAGTGAACGGTCGTGTTTTTGTCTTGCGCTCCGAATTTTTGTTCTTTTTGTCCATAAACCATCGGGGTTTAATTCATATTTTCATACGTCTATATAACTTTTTATGTCCCTAACAACATCCGTTCGCTTCGCGAGTGCATAGTGATTGTTTTGTGTTTAAATTAACAAAATTAGTTTGCACGTCTAATCTCTGTGCAGTGTTTGTTGTTATTGTTTTTTTCTAATCGCCTTCTTCTTTTCTTCCAAACGCTGTTTGGAGCGGTAAGTGTCTAAACGGTAGTTACCCGCTCTCCCGCACTCCCGCTTGTAACTTTGTTTTTGGAACATCTAAAACTTACGCTCCCCCAGCTTACTTACTTTCGCTCATTCTCTCCCGCTCTCTAACTCTCTCTTTTACTTGCGTAGCCTTATTCTCTTGGCACTGTGGTTCGGAATATCGCGATAATGGCTGTCTGCAATTTAAAGAAATGCAAGTCGTTAATTTCGGCTGGACAACAGAGCATTCCGTGCCATTCGTGTGAGAATATTTTTCATGCAAAATGCCTTGGCTATTCGGGCCTGGTACGCGATGCAATCGACATGAGAAGTGGCTTGCGCTACTATTGTGATGAATGCATTGCTTATGAAACCCAGGCACTCTCTATAAGGCGGCTTACAAAAAGCACTGTTACGGAATTAATCCGGAACAGCCGTAGAAATACGGAACTGCTTGTGGCGCTTGAGTCGCAGTTCACTAGCCGTATGCTATCTGAGCCCGATTCTCCTAAGCGTAAGAAGGTCGATAGACAACCCACGGTAGCCGCTAGTGTAACTCTCTCTGGCGATCCGGGGTCTGCAGCACAGCAGTCGATCTCAGCCGCCGCACAAACTGAGATCGAAAGCTAAGAAAGATTCCGTTTCCGAATGCAAAGGACGCGAGATTTTGCCGCAAGAGACGCCCGAAAAATCTGCTATAAACAATACAATAATAATTCCAACGCCGCATGTTGACTTAACGTCCGGAGTACCGACTGAAACTGGTAGTGCAGCCGTAAATGCCGTAGTACCAAAACCTGTCACATGCGTGGTACCTAAATAATCACCTGTGTACCGCAGCGGAAACAAATTTTTGTTTCTCGGCTAAATCCTGACCTTTTATCCCTGGACATTACGGCCTATATCCGTAACAAAGTTCAGATTGATGATCTAAAGGTTGAACGATTTAATTTTCCATATGCTAGGGAAGTATCATCTTTTAAGGTCGGTGTTCCCTGTGCTCATTTTGCAACCAATTTATGGCCTGTTGGCATTTTTGTTAAAGAGTACGAAGCTAAAAAAAAGAAAATTCGTTCAAAGAAAGTTGGAAATCCCTTTAAAGAGCCATCCACATCTACATCCTCATCTATCTCAAAAAACTAGATTCTTTTCTTCAGCTTTCTTATCAGAATACAAGAGGTTTACAAAGTAAGTTGACCAAATTTTATACTGATAGTTTTCCCTTGTCTTCCCATGTTATTGATTTTACTGAAACCTGGTTAAAACCGGAAGTTCTAAGTTCCGAAGTTTTTCCAAGTAAGTACACAACTTACAGGCTTGATCGTCCGTCCCGACGTGGAGGTGGAGTTTTAATTGCAGTTGACTCAGAACTAACATCTGAAGTAATAACGTCCGACGAAATAAATGACATTGAATTTCTGTGTATAAAACTATCCCTTCCGGGTATTTCTATATACATAACATGTTCATATATTCCGCCATCATCGGAATTCCCGACATATGCGAATCATCTGTCCGCTATCCAGTTTATTTCAAGTAAACTATCAGATAGGGATCAGTTAATACTTTTAGGTGACTTTAATATACCTAGGGCGACATGGTCCACCGTCGAAACCTCAAATATATTGTTACCTTCAACGCAGCATGATTTTCTTGACGGTTTGCTTGATATCTGAAAAAATAGCTAAACGCATCCCCTGCTTTCGTAGAGCGAACTTTGCACTCATTAATAGCCTTATAGCTTGCTCGGATTGGTTCAATCTGTACTTAAGTACTAATATAAATGAAGCGGTTAATATATTTTATAACATATTAAACGAAGTTTTTGATACATGCGTTCTTACGTATTATCCTAAAATTTCAAACCAACCTCCGTGGTTTAACAAAGAGCTGGCACGACTTAAAAATGTAAAGTCTAGACTCTACAAAAAGATTAGAGCTTCAGGTTCACAAGCTGCCTTTTCCCGATACTTAAGTGCTCGGTCTGATTTCACCGTGCTTAACGCCCAGTGTTATAAAAACTATTTAGCTCGTTGCAAGACCCAGTTTACACTGGATCCAAAACAGTTTTATAATTTTGTTAACACAAAGCGTAAATCTTCTAGTTACCCATCATCACTTAAATTTGAAAATTCGGCTGCTAGCACTGATCAAGCCATAGCCGATCTTTTTGCACAGTTTTTTCAAACCACCTATTCACCATCAAGTCCTCCAGATCAGTCTTACCCATATGTCATCCCTAAATCAAACTTTATTTGTTGTCCTGCTATAACTAAAAGCTCACTTCTTTTAGATTTGCAAAGAGTCAAACCAGTCTACTCTCCGGGTCCTGACGGAGTCCCTGGATGTGTACTTAGGTATTGCGCTGAGACTTTGTGTAGACCATTGCACAAACTGTTTACTTTGTCTTTAGAAACATCCGATTTCCCACACAGATGGAAGGAGTCGTTTGTTATCCCGCTTCATCAAAAAGGGAGTAAATTGAACGCATGTAATTACAGAGGTATTTCTAAGCTATCAGCTATACCGAAGCTCTTTGAGAACATTATTACGCCTCATTTACAACACAGTTGTAGGTCCCTTATTTCCTCTTGTCAACACGGATTTATAAAACGTAGGTCAAAGACAACCAACCATTTGGAGTTTACTTCATTTGTTATAAGTGATTTTAGAAAGAATCGTCAGACTGATGTGGTCTACACTGATTTTAGTAAGGCGTTTGATTCTGTAAATCACCCGATTCTAGTCCGGAAATTGGACCTTTTAGGGTTTCCAGGTGATCTTCTTAGGTGGATCTTAAGTTATTTGAATGACAGGACTCAAAGGGTCATTTTTAAAAACTCTTTGTCATCCCTAATCCGAGTTACGTCCGGTGTACCACAAGGAAGTCATCTTGGTCCGCTCCTGTTTACATTATTTATAAATGACCTTCAATTAGTCTTAACGAAGTCACGGGTTCTTATGTACGCAGATGACGTTAAGTTGTGCCTGCAATATAATGACCCCGCACAAAGTTTAGCTTTACAATCGGATCTAAATACATTTCAAACATGGTGCATGGATAATGAATTGAATTTAAATGGTTCTAAGTGTAAGCTAATGACCTTTTTCGTGTCAGCCCCCACTACTCAACGTATACTTTGAGTGGTTGTGCGTTAGATAGGATAACGCATGCTGACGACCTTGGAGTCTATATGGATCCTAGAGGTACATTTTCCGATCACATTACTACTATGGTAAATAAAGCCAGGGGCGTGCTTGCATTTATCAAAAGGTGGTCGAAGGAATTCGATGATCCCTATGTCACAAAGACCTTGTTTATTTCATTAGTCCGACCAATTCTTGAGTACTGCGCTCCTGTTTGGAGTCGCCAATATGGGGTGCATATAGACCGGATTGAGTCTGTGCAAAAAAACTTCTTAATATTTGCCTTACGTAGACATAACTGGGATACAAGCCTAATACTACCATCCTACTCTAGTAGACTACTTCTAATTAACTTACCATCGTTAGATAACCGTATAACTATGCTTGGTATTACGTTTATTAGAAATCTTATTCATGGTGATCTAGAGAATCCCGAGTTACTGGGTCGCCTGCATTTTAATGTGCCAAATAGATTCACTAGAAACTATATTCCTTTAGTCATCACTGTATCTCTAATTACGCAATGCATGATCGTTTTAGAGTACTTTGCAATGATTATAATAGACTATATCATCTAATATCTACTATTGACTCACTTCCTATCTTTAAATCAATAATACTATCCTCCCTAGTAACTAATTAGTTTTACTTGATGTATTTTGTCTATTCGTATATTGACCTGTATTTTTAATTGTCTATTGTTACATTGTCTTTTTCTTTGTCCGCGATTATGTTTACTCGCCCAAAACGGTGATGGGCTCCGCGCGTAACAAGCTTTGCTTGGTGTCGTAGGGCCACTTGTTTGTACTGACCATAGTGCACCAACGTCCAAGAATTATGCACTTAACCTCGAGACCCCCTCTAGGAAATAAGAACCCACATGTAAATGTAAGCAAGCCGATGGAAAATTACTATAAGACCAAAAACCCCAGACTATAGACTAAACAATAAGAACGAGCCGCTGTTTTGACTATCGACGCGTTCCCACACTTCAGGATACTCAGAGTCCAAAGTCCAATTTAGAACTCATTAAAAGCTCCCAGTTTTGGGGGAACGCAAGCAACAGCAATATTGATATTATACAGTGCTCACAATCAAAAATAAAAACAAAAAAAAAACAATCTGGGGCACCATGGTATGTTCAGAACGAAAGCATCCACACGGATCTTGGCACACCGCCGGTTGAAGACAAAATATCAAAGCAGAAAGCGGCTTACCATAAGAAAGCACCCAATAATCTCGCAAGAAAGCCAACACGGGTCTCGAAGAGAACCCGTCTACCTCGAAACGATCTACCACCCCAGCAATAATTATCATTACCATTTAGTCTAAATTCTACATAATTTAATCCACTTATTTTTATAAGAAGAACAGCAAAAGTTTAAAAAAAAGTCAAAATCGGTTTGGTACTGGTCTTAGGGATAATACTACACAACTGGTATATCCTGACTGGGTAACAAAATAGTTTAACGTACGAAAACTTAAAGTTCGCAGAAGAATCTAGGGGTAAGTTATCGCGCGCAGACTAAACAAAATCAAATTCGGTCTATAAACCACGAAAGTGAAACATCGGAACAAACCATTAAAAAATCCAAATCGGTCAATCCCCACTTTTATACTTCTAAAGTGAAATTTTGATCAAGAAATGAAGAGAAGATCTAAAATGGCAAACCCATCTATCCATCTTAATCAATTAATTGGTCAGTTAAAGGAACTTCCATACTTTGTCGGCAATTCCGCCGAATTAGGCGGATATATTGGGAGATTCGAATATCTTCTATACACAACACAAGTAGTTCGACAAATTCACATAATTTATGGAGCCGTCGAGAGGGCCATCGCTGATGCAGCAAAGGCCGTAATTTTAGAGGAAAAAACAATGAACTGGACCTGCCCAGATTTTGCACATCAAAGCATTTAAGGATCACAGACCATACGAAGACCTCGTGGACAACATATTCCAAACATCTTATAAAGGCAGTATAAGTAAGTTCGTAGAATAACTAACGAGAGGATCTGCAAACGTACAGTAATGTACAAAAAAGGCTATACCCCTGTACGTTATTATAGTCGCAGGAATTCGGGAAATAACCATCAGAATTATCATGATCAGAACAATAATAAAGACATAATATCAATAACAATTCTAATTTATCCTCAAGATTCGACAAATAAAAATCTTAATTTCCCCAAAAATTTAGAAAATGATCATGAATTCAGAAACTCTTTAACACAATGTATGGCCCAAAACCCATTAAATTACCAAATGTCAACTTCCAACAGTTCTCTGAATGAAGCGGTAAAAAGACAGAGACAAGTGACACCACTCAGAAAGAGTGTTCACCTAAAAGCCTCGAATCCAAAAAAGGTTTCCCATGTCAGCGTAATGATAAAATTTTGATAATGATAATTAATGATAAATTTTGTTTGCATACATTTTCAGACAAATTTGATGTTTTAATTGGAAGCGATATTTATGTGAATGCAAATCTAAATTAAACTTTGGTGACGGAACAGTAACTTTATGTATGGTGAAGATAATATTAAAAAATGATAAGACCGCAAAAGCATCCAACATCATCCTAGGGAAAATTGAAAAGGATAAAACCGCATTTAATTTCGGTATCAACAATGAATTGAGAGAATGCAACAAATTCAGGTTAGAGCATTTACATACAAAAGAAAAAGAAAGTTTGAAAAAAGTTGTATTCGAATATAAAGATATTCAGTATAAAGAAGCCGAAAATGTCACCTTCACAATTACTATTAAACATTCGAGTCAAACTAAACATGACTTAAATATTCAAATATTCGATGAAGAGGTCAATATCCAAATTAATGAAATGATTAAACAGGGAATAATTCGTAAATCGAAATCCAAAGAAAACCGATGCTTCAGGCAAGAAAAAGTTCAGAATATTAATAGACTACAGAAATTTAAACAGCATAACAATTAACGATACATTTTTAATATCAACAAGGAAGAACGCTATAGTAGAGTACCTCGACTATCAGATACCCGTTACTCAGCTAAGTCAGGGACCAAAGGGAAATGGAGATATGCAAGCAGCAAAGCAAGACTAAAAAGCAGATTTACGCGTTATGGGCGTTAGAGTGGGTGTGGAAAATAGTTTCCGAGATCTCAGCGTTCATCCGGACAGACAGACGGACAGACGGACAGACGGACAGACGGACAGACGGACATGGCTAGATCGACTCGGCTAGTGATCCTGATCAAGAATATATATACTGTATGGGGTCGGAAACGCTTCCTTCTGCCTGTTACATACTTTCCGACGAATCTAGTATACCCTTTTACTCTACGAGTAACGGGTATAAAAACCTATAAAAACAATTAAAATAAACCAAAATTAAAAATTTAGAATTGGTAAAATAAATATTTATTTGATCTTAATTAAATACATTTCCGTTTTTATTTACAAATTGGCAACAGATTGTTAAATAACTCAGAAATACGAACGCCATAAGGTTTTAATGAGAGCGAGCGAGATGGCTGCTGAAAATATCAGAGGGTTTATTACATTAAATTCGATATCTTGAAAACAAAAAATGGCTCCAACCTATAAAACAACGGATTGTAGGTGACAAATGGAGGCATATTTTAAAATTAAAAAAAAATATTTTTTTTGCGGGGGCAATGGTTAAAAAATTTTTTAAAGTTAAAATTGGTTTTTCTTTTTAAGAAATTAAAAATTTTGTGTGCTTAAAAAAATTTATTTAAAAAGTAGAGGTTTCAGAGGATTTTATGCAAAAGACATGAATTCAATCGTATAACTACAGGTGGAGATATAGACTTGAAAACAGAGGATACCTTTTGAAAACTAGCTTTTTTTACAAACTTTAAAAAATTCGAACTAAAAAAATAATTTTTTTTCGGTTTAATCCTTATACAAGTGTTTACTTATTTTCCGAAAAGTATACGTAAAACAAGTTTCAGGCAAATCAAAAATGTGAAATTTTTTTTCACCAAATCCGTTCGGTTTTTGTAAAATAACGGCCCATATATAGTGTTCTTACTTCGTAACAGTTAGTTGGTAAATAAATTAGGTTATGCGGTGTCACTGTCATTATATACCAAGGCGGTACGAACTCATGTAACGTGTGATTCGGTGTATTGTCTACACCCTTCAGTTCCAAAAAAAAAGTTTCACTTGTGAATCACCTTGGGAATCACCTGGGACATGTCCTCGTGCACAAGTGAAGAACAAGTGACGCTCCATATAGAAAATTGTATGGGATGTCCGCATTTTCACAAGTGAAAATTCAAATGAACATTTTTCGAAGTCTACGGGATTTCACTTGTTCCTTATACTCATTTTTCGTATGGCCTGTCACGTGCCGGTGACTCGTCCCAAGTGAATCACTTGGGAAAATGAGAATTTTTCTTTGAGTTTTCACTTGTGAAATCACTTGCAAGGGACACGTCCCAAGTGAAACACTTGGGAAAATCAGAATTTTTCCTTGAGTTTTCACTTGTGAAATCACTTGCAAGGGACACGTCCCAAGTGAATCACTTGTGAAAATCAGAATTTTTCCTTGAGTTTTCAATTAAAAAAATATAGAATTTAATTAATTTCATTTTAATTCATTTTAATTATATGGTACTATTTAGATTTTCAAAAATTGTACAATTATTGTTTCTGTTTTTTTGCTTCGTAAGCTTATTTTTAACGTTAGACATCGCCGTTCTTAAACCTTTGTCCGGATCCTCTGAATCCTTGGCCAACGCTCCTGAAAAAACATATGTTTAAAAAATGCGTTTTATTTGTTTAATTGTATATTTACCTTTTATAGCTTGTTGCAGAATTTTTATTGGCACAAAACATTTCGTCATCCACTTTCGGCTAACGGAACCCATTGAATACCTTCAAAATTTACGTACTTTAAACTAAGATCAATGCACAACATCTTAAACTTAATGTAGCACTTACCTGACTTTATTATATTAACTAAGCGATTAAAGTAACTCTGCTGCGCACCATTAAAATGGATGCTTCCCTTTCAATCACTCAAACAGAATGCACCAAGTCTTCTCACCCCTTTACTAGATTTCTTTTGTTTTCTCTTCGCTGTTGGCGCGTGCCACTGCACCTATACCCTTTCTAAAGTGAATTATATATCCGACTATATAGTTTTTACTTCTTAAGTAAAAAATACAATACGATTTTTTTTTAAATGTTAATACTTAAATGTTTTAAATACTTAAATCAATTTTAACGGACTAAATTTCTATAACTTAACTAAAAAATTATATTGTAATAAAAATGTATAATAAGTAAATATAACATTATAAGTAAATTCAATATACTAAATTTTACTATAATCAAATAGTTTACTTTTATAAAACAATATTAGTTGTTTTTTTCGATACACAATAATGCTCCTAAAATATTAGGGCATTCACATGTCGCTGCTCCACGAAAATTTTTCCGCCGAAATATTAGTCGCTAGCCGAACATAACGGACAGACGCAAAAAAAAACAAGGAAGAACGCTATAGTCGAGTACCTCGACTATCAGATACCCGTTACTCAGCTATATGGAGATATGCAAGCAGCAAAGCGAGATTAAAATGCGCCACCTACCGGCGGTATACAGATTTAAGCGTTATGGGCGTTAGAGTGGGCGTGGCAAATTTTTTTTTGGATCAATCGATAGGTATCGACGAGACCAATACATTTCAGTTAAAATTTTTTATCTAGCATGAAAATTGTGGGCGTCACAGGTTTTCGCGGTTTGTGGGCGTTAAAGTGGGCGTGGCAAACTTTTTTTTGGGTCAATCGATAGGTATTGATGAGAACAATACATTTCAGTTAAAATTTTTATTCTAGCATCAAAACTGTAGGAGCCACAGTTTTGGGCGGTTTGTGGGCGTTAGAGTGGGCGTGGCACTGTGCCGAAACAAACTTGCGCTGCGTAAGAAGCTCAGGAATCTGCACGCCAAATCTCAATAGCCTAACTCCCATAGTTTCCGAGATCTCAGCGTTCATCCGGACGGACAGACAGACGGACAGACGGACAGACGGACATGGCTAGATCGACTCGGCTAGTGATCCTGATCAAGAATATATATACTTTGTGGGGTCGGAAACGCTTCCTTCTGCCTGTTACATACTTTCCGACGAATCTAGTATACCCTTTTACTCTACGAGTAACGGGTATAATAACGGACCAGCCGAAATTTGTCTCTGCGAGCGCGGAGTGCAGGCAGATTATAAGACAAGAAAGAGAGGGATATATCCGAATATCTGCCTCTCTTTGTTGCACGATCGTTTTCGTGGGCAGTCTTCTACGCTGCGCCGACTGCTCTGCTGACGTCAACAGCGGCACAGCGTTTTAGGCACAAAAAAAAAAACAAAAAAAGCTTTTTGCCTTGAGCCATGTCACCGCGTCCCTACTGCAGAACTGAAGGGCATATAAACCGCTGATTATACTACATTCCAACAATTCACAGTCTGATCTGATGGATATGTTTTTGTAGGGTGTAGTTGTAGTACTCTTTGATGTATACCAAAACGTTGTCCAACCGATCTTTCCTTATTAAAGTAAACTGACTCTCGCATGGTAGTTATTTCAACTTGAAGTGTATTATTATTACTTTGAATTTTAAATGTATTTTCCAGGTTATAGTCCTTTAGTTTATTGTAAATAAAATCGGTGATATCATTCAGTTCGTATGATCCAGTAGGAATTGCGATAACATTGTTACCGATTTGAAAGAGATTATTTTTGCAATCGATTAATATATGTTATAGTCGATAAGTGCGCATTTATATCGACCATTCAATGCGGTAGGTGAAAAAATGTTGCATTTATATTGGATCTAAACATATTCAAATTTCTTGATAATCTGTGGGAATGCAAGTATGTAAACAAGCTTTATATTGGTCTCATTAAGTCATAGTAAATTGATCAAATTCTTTCGCTATCCATTTCGATGTCCTTAATAATTAATAAGAATCCGTGCTTATCCTCCCAACATTTTTGGCGAAATTACCCAAATGTTTCATAATTCATATCAGTGTTGATATGGTCCCGATGTATATGCGGCATATTTAAATCGTCTTGTTTTTTTTTATTTTCTGCACCTCTCTTATGCACCGTTTTTCTTTTACTTGTCGCTTTGCCAGAATGAGAAAGAAAATATTTTCTGTCAGAACAAAGTGGTTTAAAATAATAAAATAAATAATAGTATTTTGTTCAAAAACAAAAAAACCAAATAAAAAGCTTATATTCATTCACAGTATTCAGATTAAATCAAAATTAAAAATTAAAAAGTCTCACTATTGAAAATAATCTATTAAAAAATTGTTAATTAAATATAAAAATGTAAAACGGAATAAGAACATGAATTTAGAAACACGAATCACCCCTCTTCTTCTTCGTCTTCAAATAAATTTAAATTGTAGATGGCACTATCCAAGTGAGTTGAGTTAAGCCGGACAAGAAGAATATTTTCCAATGTTTCGTGACTTAATCGATTTCGGTTATCCGACAACACCAGTTTTAAAGACCAAAACGCCCGCTCTATTGCTACCTACAAATATTAAGAAATTCAAACAAATAAATATTATGTTTTAAATTAAGTTATAATTCTTACTTGAGTTGGTGGTATAGCAAAGCATATTTTGCTTAGGGTCGCTTAATTTCCTTACTTTCCACAAATTTAAAAAATTTGCACAATTTCAACGATTCAATCTTTCCATGGACATCTGTTGACAGTATCCGAAGCCATTGAATTATTTGATGATACTAAATTTGGAAAGGGGCTGTGGATTTTAATTTGTGCCCACAATTTCTTTGAAAGTGAATTGCTCTTTTGATTTATGAGCCGTCCGAGATATGATGAAATCTTGGGTCCAGGCATAAGCAAGCGTCGAAGCCAACATTTGATACTAATTTTTTTGTTCTTACTTCCATACTTTAGATAATCGTCTCTCCAATCGTATAAAGAATGGATTCTTTACTTAAAGCGCTGATTGCTAAAATCTGTTTCGTTGACAACTTGCAAACCAGCCACAGAGCATAAAAATTGACAAAGTGCAATTGTTCTTGTTGAAACTGCACTATAGTTTTTTGCAGTGGAGACATGATTGCAACGTAGGAGTCCATGAACTCCCATAACTGTTCATTTACAACGAAATAGTCCTCTTTGGATTTATTTTCAACAGTTTCAATAGGGCCTAATATAGCTTTCGCTTTATTGAGTAGGTCAATCATATTATATGTTGATCCCCATCTAGTTGGACAATCCAATTGAGGTAATTTTTTAATTTTTTAGTTCAAAAAACTGGCTTCGTGTACTCAATGTTCTCATATGCATTTCTGATAAAATTTTCGAAGTTTTTATCATATTGGCCCCATTATCCGATGTAATTGGTACAATTTGGGTCAGGGCTATTTTGTATTTGTCTAAAACAGCTATAATTTCTCTAGAGAGATTTTGGGATGTACTTGAGCCTGCTCCTTTGAGCTCCACCATTCTAAGAATTCGGGATTTTATTTCTTGTTTGCTGACGAATTGAGCACTGATGCCGAATATATTTCGATCAAGCCGCGTTGCAATTTCTATTTTTAAAGAAAGCAGTCGATTTTTACATTCTTGATGTATTTCAAGTCTAACATTCGCTGCTACCAGTTCTAGAACAGACTTGCACTTTCTTCCGTTCAAAATAATGCTTTTTCCGCTTTTTTCGTCAATAACTTGACATATGGGGTCAATTATGTTGCGCATATTAGTTGAATTAAGCACATGGAACGGAATGCTGTCTTAAGTGACAAGACCAATGTATAACCGGATTACATTTTTTTTATTGATTTTAACTTTAATTAGTTGAGGTTTCAAAGTTTGTTGGTCTGCATGGAACCAGAACCATTTTCGGATGTCATGCAATTGTAATACTGTTGTTACTTTGATACTTTTCTTTGCCGGTGTCATGTTTACGCAGTTAATCAAAACTCAAAAGTGCCAAAAATATTTTCTTAAAACTACAAAGCGACAAGTAAAACAAGGAAGAACGCTATAGTCGAGAACCGCGACTATCAGATACCCGTTACTCAGCTAAAGCGACCAAAGGGAAATGGAGATATGCAAGCAGTAAATGTGCCACCTACCGGCGGTAGACAGATTTAAGCGTTATGGGCGTTAGAGTGGGCGTGGCAAAATTTTTTTATATCAATCGATAGGTATTGACGAGACCAATACATTTCAGTTAACATTTTTTATCTAGCATGCATTGTGGGCGTCACAGGTTTGGGCGTTAGAGTGGACGTGGCACATTGCTGAAACAAACTTGCGCTGCGTAAGAAGCTCAAGAATCTGCACGCCAAATCTCAATAGCCTAGCTCTTATAGTTTCCGAGATCTCAGCGTTCATCCGGACAGACAGACGGACAGACGGACATGGCTAGATCGACTCGGCTAGTGATCCTGATCAAGAATATATATACTGTATGGGGTCGGAAACGCTTCCTTCTGCCTGTTACATACTTTCCGACGAATCTAGTATACCCTTTTACTCTACGAGTAACGGGTATAAAAATAAATGAAATATTAGACAAACTAGGAACATGTTAGTATTTCACAACCATTGATTTAGCAAAAGGCTTTCATCAAATTGAAATTCATCCACAATCAATTGCTAGGATAGCTTTTTTAACAAAACATGCTCATTACGAATATACACGAATGCCATTTGGACATTAAAATGCCTCCGCTACTTTCCGATGATGTCTGAACAATCGATTAGAAGAACTAATTTACAAAGATTATCTAATTTACTTAGGTTATATAATAATTTTTTCACTTCATTGGAAGAAAACATTTTATCACTTTAAAAAAGTATTTGAAAAGCTAAGAAATGCAATTTTAAAATTACAACTAGACAAATGCGAATTTATGAAAATATAAATAGAATTTCTAGGTCATGTAGGAGTAAACCAAACCAGAACAGGAATAAAACCAAACCCGAAGAAAATAAGTGCTATTATAAATTTCACCATACCAAAGAAATAAAATAATTTTTCGGCTTATGAAGATTTTGTAGAAAATTTATACAAAACATCATTGCAAATGTAGCTAAGCCTATTAAAATATGAAATTAAAACAAGAAAGGAAATTAACTTCGGCAAAAGAAGAACAATTTGTTTGGATTTCTACATGGAAGGAAATCAAAAGTTCTTGTCCTGTAACGATATATATTTGGTAGCCACTCTCGTATAAGTCAAAAGTAGAGATTGTCCAGAAGCTAAAAGATCAATAATAAAAGTATTCAATGAAATGGGAAAACCAAAAGAAATAAAAGCATAATAGGAACCGTAACTGATATTGAGATTAGATATACTAAGTTTAAATTAATTCTTTACATTTACAATCACAAAACCAAACATAAACGACAAACAGAATACCAGTTGACATATTTAGGTATGCAGAAAGTCCCAAATATAATACACAAGAATGGAAAATAGTAAATAAAATCATTAAGATGAATAAGAAACGCCATAAAATCCATGACAACAAGCCCATTTAAAAAAACAGAACTATGAATAAAATAGATCAAAAACATTTCAAAGAAACAAATAGAGGAAGAAATAGTTTATTATAAATCAAAATTCAAAAAGAAAATGATAATTAAGAAAAGTAATTATAATGATTATTCCATGCAAACGGAAGGAAATGAACGGACACAAGAACTTATTAAAAACCATAATATTGTTGATCACATTAGCTACAACAATTCATCTGACAGTGGGACAGAGTATTGAAATAAATCCGACAAAAGGCCAAAATAGATACCTCGTATTTAAAACTTTATCATAAGACATTCCAATGAATTTTGAATGTCACTATTTGAGCGTAAACATAACTAAATAAGACGTCAGCAAGACTCACGGGGTGGATCGGGTAACTGGGTGTAACAACCAAGGAGTACTATTTCTCGATATTTCCTATCTTGGGAGTCAACGGCCGGCTGTTGCCCTTTGCACCCTTTGCACGACACCCCTGAATCGCCGAATTGCATTTTTCCTATTTTTAGCTCTAAGAAAGGCTGAACATTAAAGCCGCGGACTTTGGACCCAGCTGTGGTGCCGTGCGTAGAGGGCGAAAAGGAGAAGACCAGGATTAACGTTACCAGGAGGCCTATATAAGCGGGCCCAGCGCTGGAAGCTGGACCAGTCATCGAGAATCAGAACGCGAATGAACAACGTCAAGTAAAGTCAAAGGAGATACAGGCGTGAAAGTCAGCAAGAAGCAAGATCGCTACGTCGAGACGTTCGGGATAGCATAAGTCTCCAAATTGAGATACAGGTAGCTGAGGTCCTTAAAGGCAAAAAACTGGGCTTAGTTGAGCGGAGACTCGGTAGACTATTACGAAGACTGATCCAGCTACGTCGATCGGTTGTCCGAATAGTTAAGCAGGAAGTGGGCAGACGTGGCACCGGCGTTTCGTGGAGTGCCCGACGGATGTCTGGAAGGCGCAGCCATTGGCTACCTTGAGTTAGAGAACGAGACCCTGTCGACTGTTACGAATAGTCAAGCAGAAATTGGGCAGATGTAGCACCGGAATCCTGAGAGCCCGAGGCACAGTTACGCAGGACATCGCAGAGCAAGGACATCGACGCGCAAGGACATCGCAGAGCAAGGACATCGCCGAGCTTGGTCAACAGATCTTCCGAGCAAAGCAGGACGTCGACAGCAGCACGCCGCACGCAAGATCGGCGAGATCGTCATTCACTGGGCGTTCACTACAGGGACTGCTGGTGTCAACAGGACGGTTGCCCGAAACGTCAAGGAACAGGGGGTTGTCTTGAAAGCCCAGCGGCTGTTCACCCTAGTCTAAGAACGGTGACGCTCAACAACAGCTCAACTCTTCGTCATCTCTCACTAGTGGCCACAGGAGTAGCGCAGGTCACCGAGAGCGGAGAATTGCGAAAAACGTCAGGGCAATAACCAAGCGCCGTGGATGAACTCCTCACAACCCGAATTCTGAATAATTGTTATTGTTAACCGGGCGGTCACGATTACTATATAAATCTACAAAGCTGGGCGCACGAATTTCGTAACATGCAAATATAGAAAAGCAGTTCGTTATTAGATTTAGTTCCTATTAACAATACCCATCTAAATACCAATCATAAAAAAGTTATAACCAAACAACAATAAATTATCACCAAATTCAATATACTCGTAAACTGACTGTAATAGTCAACCCGTCAATGGGACGAAAACAAGAGATCAGGTAATTAGAAGTTGGCAGCAGTCAACAAGTCAACAAAACAAACCACCTCCTGCTGTCCAATAGGAAAGGGAAAAGCCCCTCAACCGTGCACCTCACTGGAACGGATCGATCGCGGACGGCATTGGCAAATATTAAACCAAAACTCTCCCGAAAAGTGAGTGAAAATGCCTTTTGAGTAAAAGTTGACTAAGTAATGAAAATTCAACGCTAGAGGTGGTACAAATCAGCTGTACCAGTAGTCTTCGTGATTTCTTACCGATATGCAAAAGCATCTGACAGATCGAACGACTGCAGCATACTTTTTCGTTGGATTTTTTCTTTTGTATTTCCTATATATCCCTACAAGAAGTGTAAAATATTACTATGGGAAAAAACTAAGAATTTTTTTGTAAAATGAAAAGTTTTTTATTATTCTTAATCATTTTCATCCCCTTTAAAGTAGCCTCCTCCCGATAAAATACACGAATGCAAAATGTTTTTTCCAATCCTCGAAACATGGCAAATAGTCTTTTTCTGGAGTTTTAGGAATAGCCAGAAGTCACACGGAGCCAAATCAGGCGAATACGGTGGTTGCTGAACGACATGCGTCGAATTTTTGGCGAAATGGTCACGAAGAACGAATGAAATGTGAGCCGGTGCATTATCGTGATGCAAAAACCAAGAGTGCTCGTTTCGCCAACTTCTTTTTTTTTTAGACGAATACTAATATTTTCGGTTTGGCCGAGTGGAAGAAATTCATAGTACACAACGAAAATCGAAAAATCAAAATTCACATTACTTTTTTCCCATGGTTGTATACAAGCAGGAAATGTCGCTTAGCAAAACTCCACCGCAAAACACCCACAGCAAACAGGATCTGCACTCGCCAACATACTTTCTGGCACGCCCTTAAGTACCCTATCATAATAGGAAAAGCATAAACGAAGCAAGCCATTCGACAACCTAGCTACGAAGGAGGAAGTGATGGTGCTTAAGGACCAATTGGACACGGTGACAGAGATCTTTGACGAGCTGAAGGCCGAGAACAATACCCTATAACGCGAGTTTCAACGGTGAAATGCGATTATGGCCAGACAGTGAAATGCAGCAAGGCTCAAAACCTTATTTTTAAAGGCTTTAACAAAGAGGGAGTAGAGAAGCTGCATAGTGATAGTTCAGCACAGGTTTGGAGCGGAAAAAATCTGTCGGAATGGTTTACCTGCAACTTGGGAGTAAAGCAAGGGTGCCTATTAAGTCAGTTGCTTTTCGCTTTGTACGTGGACAAATTTACAACGGGCTATAGGTGAGGAGCATGTAACAGTTCATATATACGCGGTCGACATGGTCGGCCGCCGAGCAGCAGTACTGCCAAACTTGGGGCCTACAAATCAACGCGGAGAAAACCAAAGTACTGGTAATAGTAAAAAGGACGGCAAAGGACTCTCTGCACAAAACGAAAGCTGGCAGATGAATGAACACCGTTGAGGAGATCAAATACCTTGGCGTCACACTCACACAATATGTGTCTATAAACTACACTAAAGAGCTTGGTAAAAACCCAGTTCCTTCAAGTATGAAGTACAAAATTTATTCGGCCACAGCGCGCGAGTTACCGCACACATTGTTGCAGACACACCGCAGCCCCCCAAACCACGGCGACACAGATGAATGGTCATTGGCCCATGCATTGTGTGCATAAACGCTGAGCTAGGAACCCGGCGAA
The DNA here is from genome assembly GCF_043229965.1 of Drosophila suzukii. Classification (NCBI taxonomy): domain Eukaryota; kingdom Metazoa; phylum Arthropoda; class Insecta; order Diptera; family Drosophilidae; genus Drosophila; species Drosophila suzukii. Next base: position 6,177,524 of record NW_027255896.1, on the reverse strand, counting down.
AGTAACCGGAGCTAGTTGACTCAGCAGCGAACGAAGTCAGCCGCCTTAGCAACTACGCGGATTCTGCCAACTATGCAGATTCTGATTCCCCATTCCATTTCATTCTCAAAAATGATCAGCTCTATAATGCTTCCCAAGAGTCCCCTATGTCAAACATAATGGTTGTTAGCGACTGAAATGCCAGAACAGGGTCACATCAGAGTGCCCCGAGAGAAAGGAAGCCACAGGGCACTCCGAATCGCGTATCAGAGCTGTAGTATGCACATGTATTGAATCTCTACTGTACCAAGAGTACTTGAAGCAAACACACTGTAACACTTTGTTGCAGTGTTTACATAAACAAAGGCCCGGTCAAAAACCTAAGTGGCCGAAACATGAGTCGATCGGCGCGTTCACAGAAAGTGCAAGTGTCAGCATTCTGTTGCACACGCCGGCCGCTCAGCCAAAATCAAGTACATACATATGTATACCCTCGCGCTCCAGCTAAAGAGAGCATAATTAAATACACTTGATATACATAAGATATACATAGCCGTCTCTCTGGCGCCCAACTGTAGGCAGCGCAGCTAAGAGACTTAGGCTTACTTAGATCCTAAGGCAAATTATTAAATCAGAAACAACTTGGCGTTGGAAGCGGCATTATTGCTGCTCCTGAATACAAATAAAGAATATTAAAACTACCAAAAGATGCGTTCTCACTATATGGCGACCGTGACATTGGTCCAAAAGGATCTGGACCTGGATCTCGACTTCAAAGAATAAGAAGACAGCAATAACGGCAACAACAACAAAAAAGGCAACAACAGCAACAAAGGCAACAACAGCAACAACAAAGGCAACAACAGTAACAACAGCAAAAACGGCAACAACAACAGCTTACACTACAAGAACAAAAAGAATAAACGCAGTGAGTAGAGTGTGATGTGTGCCAAACGTAGTGGCGTGGTAAAAAGATTAAAAGCCAGAAAGGCTGAACTACTGAAGCTGCTGAACAGCGGCAATGCGATAAGTTGGATCAACTCGGTAAAAATACATGCCGAAGTTGAACATATAAAAACTTTTCTAACTGTATGTAAAAAACAAACCACAGCCAGACACACATCCACCTACCCTGTAATCCCAAATATTGCCAAAACTACAAAAACATTGCCTCCTCCAGAAAAAGTTGCCATCCCAAAGCTGAAGAAGACGTGTCCGGATGACTGCTAGGAACCACTGTACTCCCCACATTGCGAGTACACCTGTGCAGCCAGCACCGGTGCCTTACCAAAGAAGTAACAACCTGTGCAGCCAGCACCGGTGCCTCACCATAGAAGTACAGCCTGTGCAGCCAGCACCGGTACCGTCGGGCGCACCAAGCCAGACCAAGGAAAAGTGAACCGACAGCGCTACCAAGAGCGCATAATTTTTGTTTTCCTCTGCACTGCGTTGCAAAATTTTTTTTCTGATTGCACTGCGATGCATATTTTTTCATTTATTATATAAAACAAATGTCTAAAATTGAGCGACATAAAAGTTGCCCGATTAGAGTGTGGCCTGAAAACCATACAAAAAAAAGGTATAAAACTTGTAAAAATAGATGCAAAGTAATGCAATAAGTAAATTTTCTACAGAAACAGATTATTATAATTTAAAAGTATATACGCCAAAAATGGCTATAGTAGATGTTAAGTCAGTGGACTCCACTGCAAATGTTATCAATAAAGTCGAGTCAGATAACATTGACTTAGAATTAATTCATACATTATTAATAACAATTGTTGTTATAATGTGCGCGAATTGTTTCTATAAACTTTATAAATTGCATAATAAATGTCTTACGAAAAAATATATGAGCCAGGCAAATGATCTGGACAAAATTAAAAAAAAAATTTTTTGCACAAACAACATTTATATAAAAATAATGCTGTGATCACATTTTACAATTAAACAAAATAAAAATAAATAAATAAAAATAAATTAACTAAAATGGCTACTCTAAAAGCAATTAGAGACACATATGATAGGGACAGTCATTTTAAAGAAAGAATTCTGCAATTAGTTTCACCAATTTCAGTAAGCATTTATAAATTAGAAAATGTATATATTGAAACATTTAATTTGGATACTTCTCCACTATCACATTGCACAAGCACCCAAAAGGGAATTGTATTATCCACCATTCCAGGTGTACAAGTGAGATCAGTAGTAGACGAACACCCAATATTAGGTATTCATCTCCATAATATAATGGAATGGAATGAATTTTATAAGCTAATAAATAACATAAAAGTTGACTTTGATAAATCAGAACAGGCCAATTCAAAAAAAAACCATTAAAAAACATGTGGAAATTCTAGTAAAATTCTTTAATGAAAGCACGAATACGAATACATGGCCAGAGGGAAAAATTAAATCAAGATCATTGGTCCCAAGTATCAAAATTTTTGATCAGACTACGATCTAATTTAATATCAATTAAACAAAAGTTTAAGTTGGACATATCAGTACCGACTATACTTAACACTTCCCTAACAGTTGAAACTGGTGATGAACCGGATTCAACAAAACAAACTGACATTGACCAAATAGAATCAGAAGACCTTACCGAAACAAATCCTAAAATAGAAGAGCAAGATTTAAATAATCTTAATATTCCAGCTGTTTTAATGTCAGATTTGGATAATTCTACGGATTCTGATGATAGTTCAAGCATAATAGAAAATAAAATAAGAAACAATATAACAATGGCGCAAACTAATATTGATTTTATTAATACAGCATCCAAGCTTATACCAGTTTTCGATGGTTAAGCTGAAAACTTAACAAGTTTTTTTGATGCATTAGAAATAATAGAATCAATAAAAGGCGACCACGAACGAAAGCAGTTTCCATAATAAAAACAAAGCTAAAAGGTATAGTAGTATAAACTGCTATACTTATTAAACACTTTATTACACTGAACTGTTCTCCTTCACTTCTTGTTCGCAATTGGCTGGTTTTACATAGCGTCGGTTTTACATACGATTACGTGAAGTTGGCTGCGATCAATATCGATACTTAACATTTTAGAGTTGCCAGGTTGGCCACTTTACAACAGGAGATACTTTAGATGCTAACGACTTAACAGCTAGCCGTTACATTCAAATACATTTACAACAAAGAGTTATACTTAAATATATACAAGACACTTATCCTACTACAAAGGTGTCGCCAGAAATCTAATCGGAAATGAAACAACAATAACTGAAGTCATTTCCAGATTAAAAAGCAACGTCAAAGGCGAAACTGTAGAAGTGTTGTCAGCAAAACTGATGAGCCTACAGCAACGCAATAAAACTGCCAACCAGTACACACAAGAGGTTGAGCAGATGACAAAATCTTTAGAAGGTGCATATATAACAGATGGCTTATCCCTAGAGTTAGCCATAAGTTATTCCGCTCGGCATGCAGTCAAAGCAATGACTAAAAATTGTACAATCGATAAGGTAAAAATTATCATGCAAGCCGGTACCTTCAATACTATGAATGAGGCCATATCAAAATTTGTAAACAGTTGCACATAAGCAACCGGACAGCCAAACACTGTCCTATATTACAAAAATTACCCGAAGCGCGGTGGAAACCGCGGACGAGGAAATTACAGAGGTAACTTTCGTGCTCGTAATAATAATTACAACAACAATAGCACCCAAAACAATACTGGACAAGGAAAATATACAGGAAACTATAGAGGCCGTGGCAACTCGAATCGAGGCCACAACAATAATAACCAAAATAATGTCCAAGTAACCAATAGCCAAACCAATAGAACATCGGGAAACTCACAAAACCCTTTAGATATTCAACAGTAGAAAGTGCAAGGGTTCATACCGTTAATCTCAGTCAGAACATATTTGTATCATTCAATCATGTGGCTACAGGAAAAGAACTTGTCTTTTTAGTAGACACAGGTGCAGACATTTCAGTAGTTAAAGAAAATTCTTGACATACATGATAATTATATTATAGACATAAGAGGAATAAGTCAAGAGGTAACCAAATCCAAGGGGTTAACTTATATTGAGATACAGACCACTAAGTACATAATCAAACACGATTTTCATATCGTGCATTTACATTTCGCTATCCCTTGTGATGGCATTTTAGGAATCGATTTTATAAAAAAATACAACTGTCAATTAGACTTCAAGTCATCTGAAGATTGGCTTATAATTAGACCTAATAACTTAAAATGTATGTTCCAATAACATACAGTTCTGGCAACAACTCAATACTTCTGCTAGCAAGATCCCAAGTTATTAGAAAAATTCAACTAAATTCAAAAGAAGACAGTGTATTGATTCCAAATCAAGAAATTAAGCATGGTATTTATATAGCAAGTACCATAGCAACATCTAAAAACGCTTTCTAAGACTGCTGAATACCACAAATAAAGATCAAGTAGTCAGTACAAATAATTTAGCTTATGAATCACTTTCGAACTACGATGTAGTCAAAACTAATCTACAAAATAGAGAAAAATCTGTATTATCTCAACTTAAAAAAAAACTTTCATCCACAATTCAAATCATAGCTTTCAAGTCTATGCACACAATATAATGATATATTCGGATTGCAAACCGAACCAATAAGCACAAATAATTTTTATAAACAAAAACTGAGATTAAAGGATGATGAACCAGTGTAAATAAAAAATTACAGAAGCCCACACAGTCAGGTAAACGAAAAACAGAAACAAGTCGGAAAATTGATCACCGACGGGATTGTTGAACCATCTGTATCTGAATATAATAGCCCATTGTAACTAAGAAACCATCTCCAGGTTCGGAACAAAAGAAATGGCGATTAGTGATGGACTATCGTCAAAATAATAAATAATTACTGTCCGATAAATTTCCACTCCGAAGAATTGATGATGTTTTGGATCAACTGGGACGAGCAAAATATTTTTCATGCTTGACTTAATGTCAGGATTTCATCAAGTTGAACTCGAAAAAAGTTCAAGAGATATAACGTAATTTTCAACGAGCAATGGCTCGTATCGCTTCACGCGATTACCTTTCGGATTAAAAATAGCGCCTGGATTAGAACCTTCACAAGCAGTCCTTTATATGGATGACTTAATAGTTATAGGTTGTTCCGAGAAACATATGTTTAAAAACTTAACAGACGTTTTTGAGAAATGCAGGAAATACAATCTAATGTTACATCCAGAAAAATGTTCATTTTTTATGCATGAAGTGACTTTTATAGGTCATAAATGCACAGATAAAGGAATACTCCCAGAGGACAAGAAATATGACGTCATTATGAATTACCCTGCGCCGAACGATGCGGACAGCGCTAGACGATTGAAAGAATGTTCCTTTTGAATGGACAGATGACGCATTCCAATGCATTCCAATATTTAAAAACAAAACTAATGGAACCTACTTTGCTACAATATCCCGATTTCAGCAAAGAATTTTGTATAATTACTGATGCAAGTAAACAAGGGTGTGGAGCGCTTTTAACTCAAAACCATAACGGGCTCCAATTTCCCATTGCATATGCATCAAGAGCTTTCACTAAGGGAGAAAGTAATAAGTGTACAACAGAGCAGGAATTAGCTGCAATTCACTGGGGAATACTACATTTTCGACCATATATTTTGGAAATCACTTTACAATTAAAACAGATCACAGACCATTAATATATCTATTTTCAATGATAAATCCGAGTTCCAAACTGACACGTATGAGGCTAGAGTTAAAAGAGTATGATTTCACAGTTGAATACCTAAAGGGAAAAGACAATTATGTAGCTGATGCGTTATCAAGAATAACCATTAAAGATCTACAAAACATTATAAAGAAAGTCACTACTAGATATCAAAATAGACAGAAATTCGGAGCGGAAAACAAACAAATAGAATTGCCTACGCGTTCTATAGAGAAAGCTTCTAAGCCCAACATATATGAAGTTAAAACAATGACGAAGTACGTAAGGTAGTGACCTTGCATGTAAAGGATATGCTTTGTTTATTTAAAGTAGGTAGGAAAATTACTGCAAGATATGATGTTAGCGATTTATGTACCAATGGAATCCTAGACTTAGGTCAATTTTTCCAAAGGCTTGAAATGCAAGCCGGTATAAACAAAATCAGCCAACTCAAAATGGCACCGTGGGAATATATCTTTGAACATGCATCAATAGATATTTTTAAACAAATGCGCAACAAGACATTGAATGCCTTAAGAGTAGCGCTACTTAACCCGGTGGCCCTTAAAGAAAAACAAGACGAGAATGAAGCAATTCTGTCTAAATACCATGATGATCCAATACAAGGAGGAAATACTGGCATTACAAAAACCTTGGCCAAGGTCAAAAGACATTATTTTTGGAATGGTATGACTCGAGATATTACTGAATACATACAAAAATGTCAGAAATGCCAAAAAGCTAAAATAACTAAGCACAATAAGACTCCATTGATAATAACTGATACGCCTATAAATGCTTTCGACAGAGTGATAGTGGACACTATTGGTCCATTACCAAAATCAGAAAATGGCAATGAGTATGCAGTCACTCTAATATGTGACCTGACTAAATATTTAGTTGCCATACCAGTTCGCGAACACTGTCGCTAAAGAAATTTTTGAATCATTTGTTCTGAAGTACGGTCCAAAGAAGACGTTCATTACGGACATGCGTACAGAATATAAGAATTTAATTATAAATGACTTGTGCAAATATCTAAAAATTGAAAATATAACATCACCGGCACACCACCACCAGACAGTAGGAACAATAGAACGAAGTCACAGAACTTTCAATGAATACATACGCTCATATATATCGGTTGACAAAACTGATTGGGACGTATGGCATCAATATTTCGTTTTTTGTTTCAACACGACCCCTTCAATGGCACACAATTATTTTCCATACGAGCTAGTATTTGGTAAAACAAATAATTTACCAAAACAATTTAATAGTATAGAAAATATAGAACCCATATATAATATAGATGACTATGCTAGGGAAAGTAAATATAGATTAGAAGTAGCATACAAAAAAACTAGAATAATGATAGAAAAAAATAAGGAAAATAATAAGATAGTATATGATCAGAAAATAAAAAACATAGATATATCAGTAGGTGATCAAGTCCTTTTAAGAAATGAAACAGGTCATAAGTTAGATTATCAATATACAGGTCCGTATAAAGTAACGGAAATAGGAGAAAGAAATAACATTATAATAACAAATAATAAGAACAAAAAACAAACAGTTTATAGGGATAGATTAAAAAAGTTTAAGTTTAAATCTAAGAAAAAAAAAGATTTAAAAAAAAATATAATTATTCCTTTAAGTAAAATATACTAATAAAATAACTTCATAATATTACGTTATTTTTCAAAAGGAGGGAGATGAAGTATGCACATGTATTGAATCTCTACTGTACCAAGAGTACTTGAAGCAAACACACTGTAACACTTTGTTGCAGTGTTTACATAAACAAAGGCCCAGTCAAAAACCTAAGTGGCCGAAACATGAGTCGCCGAAACATCGGCGCGTTCAAAGAAAGTGCAATTGTCAGCATTCTGTTGCACACGCCGGCCGCTCAGCCAAATTCAAGTATCGCATCGCTCAATTAGTTCGCGGCCCGACATATAAGGAGCAGTAGTAAGCAAATATAGATATTTTTTATCGAAAGTGTCGATTATATAAGCTCTGTGTAAAAATTATACAACTCTGTGACCACGTGCTTTTAAGTTACAAATTTTTAAGTAATAAAACCTTTGGGTTTTTCTACAATATGGAAAAAAAGGAATTTCGTGTCCTGATTAAGCAAAAGCTTGGCTTGATAAACATTACCCAGATTCTTCTCCGGGAAAATCAACCATCAAAGATTGGTACAATGAATTTAAACGTGGTCGTGTGGACACCAAAGACGCTGAACGCAGTGGTCGCCCAAAAACAGCAGTTACGCCAGAAAATGTGGCAAAAATCCGAAAAATGGTATTGGCCGATCGCAAATTGAAATTAAAGGAGATAGCTGATGCCTCAAAGATATCGGAAGGCAGTGTGTTTACGATATTACATGAACATTTGGACATGAGAAAGCTCTGCTCGAAGTGGGTGCCGCGATTGCTAACACCGGACCAAAAGCAACAACGCATCGATACTTCCGAGACGTGTTTAAGCATGTTTAAGCGCAATAGGACCGATTTTTTTCGCCGTTACGTAACCATGGATGAAACCTGGATACACCACTATACTCCAGAATCCAGTCGTCAGTCTTCTGAGTGGGTGGTAGCCGGTGAAAGCCGTCCGAAGCGTCCCAAAACACAAATATCGGCGGGTAAGGTTATGGCTTCTGTATTTTGGGATGCACATGGGATTTTATTTATAGACTACCTGGAAAAAGGTAAAACAATAAACAGCGAATATTATATAAAACTGCTGGATCGATTGGATCGCGTTATCAAGGAAAAACGTCCACATATGGCCAAGAAGAAACCACTGTTTCACCAGGATAATGCACAAGTCTATGGCAACAATGGTGAAATTGAGTGAATTGAGGTTCGAACTTCTGCCGCACTCACCTTATTCTCCAGATATGGCCCCCAGTGACTACTGGCTTTATTCAGATCTCAAAAAGCACCTCCAAGGCAAGAGATATCGATCAAATGAAGAGGTGATTGTCGATACTGAGACCTATTTTGAGGGTAAAAGTTCATCTTTCTACAAAAATGGCATAGAAAGGTTGGAGAAGCGCTGGACTGAGTGTATAGCCGTAGATGGAAACTATATTGATGAATAAAACAAAATTTTCAAAAAAAAAAGTGTTTTTCCTTGTTAGGCCGGGAACTTATTGAGCGGTGTGATACATACATATAACCTCGCGCTCCAGCTAAAGAGAGCATAATTAAATACACTTGATATACATAAGATATACATAGCCGTCTCTCTGCCGCCCAACTATAGGCAGCGCAGCTACGAGACTTAGGCTTACTTAGATCCTAATGCAAATTGTTAAATCAGAAACAACTTGACGTTTGAAGCGGCATTAATGCTGCTCCTGAATACAAATAAAGAATACAAATAAAGAATATTAAAACTACCAAAAGATGCGTTCTCAATATAGAGCTACAACTGACACCAAAGTTGATCAAAACGCAGTGACACCAAATGAATCGACTATTGTCTCATTATTGGCATGAATGCGTCAGAGATGTCAAAATAGTTCCTGAAACTTCCTCCTAAAAAAATAAATGAACAAAGCCTTTTTATTACTATCAATAGGGTCTAGGGCCTAGACAACCTGGGGTCCAAACGCATGCTTTGTGGCAAACTATTAATCCTTTCTAAGACCCTGCAAATGGGCTCATTTAGTGTATAATTAGTTCTATGAGTAGTTATAAAAAAGGTTACACATCTTATATATGGATCACAGAAATAAGTTGCACAGCTTTATACATCCACACATTGCATACGCTTTAGGAACTGTGTAGTGGATGGGTTCAGTTAAAATAAATTTAGAATCAAAAACAATTTCTTAGACCATGCACTGGTTTTTTGTGGCAAAGAGATGAGTATTTTTGGATTCAGAGGAGATAACATTATTGATATGTATAGTGTATCTAACTAAAAACAACCAATTCTAATAAATTTAATTCAATTTGGCGGAGTACACAATCAAACCTTGTCTTAAATAATAAATAAATAATTTTAGATCATCTGCAATTAAAAAACATCGGATTCGTATAAGCAATTGCAAAATCATTTATAAATAAAATAAAGAGAAATGGACCTAGAGCACTTACTTGAGGGAGGCTAGATGTTGAAACACACTGGTTCAGAAAACCCCATTGTTTTCAACTCTGAATACCCTGTTGGTTAAGTGGGAGCTAGTCCCTTTTATCAGTCTTTTTAATAAAGCAACATGACAGACTATTAAATGCTTTGGCAAAGTCAGCTTAAACTATATCCACTTGGTGGTGATTTAAGGAACTTATATTGAAGGTTGTTACCTTTATGGTAGTCGATCGTCCTCGCATAAAACCGTGGTTAGGGATCCATCATCCCACAAGAAAGGAAAAGCCACAATAGGGAAGCATTATATAGAGGCGTTTATTCATCATTCCAAGAAGAAGATGGTTCGAAATTGGACGCAAAAAATGTACCGAGATAATTACCCACCTATAAGTCTGAGGAAGCCATTTCATTATCAAGCTGACATATAATGGCAACATAAAAATTCAAACTCACAGTTATGAAGCTTGTACCGATCAAGATCTGCAGCGTCCCCGCTATTAAGGTAACGCTTGTAGAATTTATTTCTTGAGTCCAAGTATATACCAAGTTAGCTTGTAAGAAACTTTGAACTCTATTTTTAGCTAACCTTATAATGACATGAGAAAGTACAGAAATAAAACGTTTATAACAAGTGTTCGTATCCAAGGTTGCTCAACATGGGCCCAACACGACAGAGTTGTATGTTCAACACCAACGAGCGGTATATACAACCAGACCAGGCGCCCAGTAGCAGCACAATATTGCAGACACCGCAGTTTTGGTACGGTCAGTCAAGAATAACGCAAGTTATCTGGAACAGTAACAGTATGATATACTGCAGACACTGCAACATCAAGCACTAGCGAATATGGTAAACTAGCTATACCTCGATAACCCACCCCAGCGCAGTTTCGCTTGTGGTTTGGCAACGTAGTAAACACCATTACCAAAAGAACCAAAGCAGAATCGATTTACATAATCCAAACGAGCTTCAAGGGCATATCCAACAGCTCATTAAACATTATGGCAAGGATTCTGCCGAACGACACCACCGAGAAGGCTGTTATCCCGGTAGGTTTGAACAATTAAAGGAACTCTGGCAACAATTTTGTGACCTAGATGAAGAAGTACAGCAAGCGGCATTACCCACTGGAAGTGAGTATGCTTCAAGGCTAGCAGCACTAAAGGAGCTGGTCAAATATCAGAAAATATTTCTGGACAACATGCCGACAGAAAACGGGCCCCCGAAGGCCCTTATGCGAACCTCGGCCAACATCAAGAGTTTAACAGGAAACCAAGTCAAGATAAATTGACAGTTGCAGAGAAGATATAACGAATTGGAATCATCATTAACACTTCCACCGAACATCTAGACTGGCCACGGTTGCATGATTTATTTGTGGATTTGGTGCATAATAAACCACATTCGGCCAGTCAAAAACTACATATTCTACAAAGTTCTCTGCGTTGTGAAGCGCGGAACCTTTCGACAAACACAGCCTTCTCTCACGGTGATTACGACCTGGTTGGACCTAGACACCTGCTTGCGATTAAGGGACAGGTATCAAAACGGAAAATACTAGCATTCGCCTCACGTCAACTAAGGGCACTACATGACACTATCAAGAACTCAATGAGTACGCTAAAAGCCTGGACATCTGCACAAAATCCTGAGATCCAACTATAGGGTTTTTAGTGCAACGAAAACTAGACCAGTATACGTCAGCAGCACTCGAAGTTTCAGTCAACTCACCGACCGAAGTGCCATTGCTAGAAAGTGTTGTATCCTTTTTAGAGCGGCGCTCCGGTATGCTTGAAACGTTGGATGCCCAACCCACGGCGCTTACATGGCCAACGTAACAACGAGACAACAACTGTGCAGCATGTTTCGAAGGATGGATTTGGATAATCGTCGACAGGCAATAACGAAGATTACAGGCTGCACCAACTGCCTGTCAACCTACCATAAGACGAGCGGTTGCCCATCCTCGTTAACCTGTCGGTTATGTCATTAAAGACACCATGCAATGTTGCATAAACATCCAGAACCTACTGCGCAAGTGGTTAGCATTGCTATCCGAGGTCAACCATTGCAAGCAATAGATGCTCAAGGTACGAATCAACAAAACCCGATGGTCAACAGAGTGTCGGCCGTGTCGTTCCAACAGCAGCCGAAGCAACAGGAAACTTGTCGCACAAAAATAGACTCTAGGTCTCAGCTGAATCTGATGTCCAGAAGAATGGCAGATCGACTTGCGCTCTCCACAACCAGGGCATTGTTAAGTATTCACGGAATCGGAAACCAGGATCTGGGATCCTCGTCACGAGCACATGTGCTCCTCTCGTCTTTGACCTTAAATTTCCAGATGGAGATCGAAGTGTTTATCTTACCACAATTAATGAAAAACCAATCATCTGTATCCAACTTAATATTCCGAGCGAGTTAGTGTTGGCGGACCCGGTCGCGTAGATATACTTTTGGGCGCCAAGGTCTACACACGGTTGATGAAACCCGGAATTAACAATTTAGGAGCGGACAAGCCATCTCTCCAAGAGACCACTCTAGGGTGGATTCTTTTTGGGCGCAGTCAGTCGAATATTGCCAGGCAGGAAATATCACAACCCAACCAAGGGAAGACCCAATACCAGCCTTGGAAAAATTTTGGAAGTTAGACCCGTTTACTATTTAGTCACCGGCAATGACAGTTCAAGAGGGACTTGGTGAAATACACCTTCACGGATGAATACGAACGAACGTCCAGTGTACCAAGGAACCATTATTTCATTCCCCACCATTGCGTCCTAAAACCAGACAGCTCCACCACAAAATTGAGTGATCTTTGACGCTTCGGCTCTAAGCTCGACAGGAAAGAGCCTAAACAACATCCTAGAGTAGGACCAAAAGTTCAAAGTGAGCTGCTATCGATCTTATTTCGGTTCCGAACTAATCGGTTAGTATTTAAGGCAGAAGAAAAACTATCAACTAATACTGTGGAGACGGACCCCGCTAGACAATAAGCGATATTTTCAATTAAACACGGTCACATACGGAACAGCATGTGCACCCTACCTGGCAACAAAATGCTTGTGACATTTAGCGAAAGTAGCACCGACAAGTCAGCAACTAGGCGCGATCGCCATTGCTTATCCGGAGCCAACACTTTGGAAGAGGCAATAAATCAAAGAGATCAGATTTGCACAAACAGATTCTGCAAAACTGAAGTTGAGAAAATGGTGTTCTAACCATCCAGAGTTGCTTAAGGGTAATAAAAAGATCGACCAGGCATTGACAAGATTTCTGATGAAACGATAAAGACCTTGGTGATAATCTAGAATCATAATGAAGATAAGCTTCAAAGACGAGCGACACCATACGAACAAGGTTTTGTCACGAAACGAATTGTGTGCTCCGAGCTAGCAAAAATATTTGATCCGTTAGGGCTATTATGTTCCATAACTACAACAGCAAAAATATTTATGCAACGATTATAGCGAAAATCGTTAGGATGGGATACTGAATTGGACAAAGAAGACACAACTCAATGGCAGGCATTTCGAAATAATAGTCAGATGCTTACTACCATCTAACTTCCCAGATGCCCACTCCCAGAGTCAAAACCAACAGCAATTCAACTTCACATATTTACTGATGCATCAGAAGTCGATTATGGATCCGCTGCGTACCTTCGCACAACCACATCCACAGTGCTCGACAGAGAAAACACTCACCCAGTTAAGTTGACCTAAACATCGATCGCCAATATATCGTGTTTTTTGGTCGTAGTAAACAGTGTTAAATACCCAAAAGTGCGTTTATCTAGTGCGGGACACCTCAAGTTGCTGGTAAGTACCACAGGCGCGACCGAAAGGTTCTACCCAGCCAACAAACCACACTACTGCGCTTGCAACGGGTGGCCAAGCTTGGTGGACACAAGGGGGCAACGCTCCACTCCAGAGCGCCCCATATATTTGGTGTTTCTCACAGCTTCCACAAGCCGCGCCACGCGGTTTTCCGGCACAAGCAAACAACATCGATCAGCTGATCGCAGTGCTGGACAGCGAGCTTAACAGCGAGCTTTCCCCGCTGAGCTCTACAGCGGCTAAGCGGGAGCTTCTACGAAGTCGGTTGCACGGGACTCATTGCATGATGGAATGAAGAAGCTTGCAAAGCGAGATCAGTGCGACGCTATGCGAATCCCGCGCCAGGGTCCCGACCGCCAGCGCAAACCAGCAGACAACAACATCGCTCTTTGCCCCAGGGCAAGAAGGCACCACCAAAACCGAGCCTACCCTTCAGGGGCTTAAGGATGGTGTGCAAGGCATACGCAAGACAGCAGGACTGCTACTCAAAATGCAGAAACCCTCAGAAAAATGGAGCCCAGGCGATGCTACAAATGCATGGGAATAGACCACATGTCTGCCAGATGCCCAGCGTCAGAGGCAACAGCCAAAAACACGCAGGAATCCTGCTTCAGATGTGGCAAGGATGGCCACAAGTATAAAACTTGTACCCAGAGCAAACCGAAATGCATCATCTGCACAAAAAGCGGGAAATCTGGAGGAGAGGACGAACACTCGACCCTCAGCAGGATGTGCCCTGAGTACCGGAAAGCCATTCATGATAAACATAATGGTTAAGGTCCTACAGCTCAACCTAAACCACTGCAGAGCGGCGCAGGACCTGCTAGCACAGACGGTCATCGAGCAGCAGGCTGAGGTGGCAACACTCAGGGAGCCCTACAAGGCAGCGCTAGTGCGACACAGATGGGAACCATCCTCCTTGAGGCAGTGGCTTCGTTAAACGTATGCCTACTCATCGAAGGTAACAGACCAACCTTCAGCAAATCAGGTCGGGAGTCAATTATCGACTTGACCTATGGAGGGTGTCAGACATATACACTCACAGCGACCACGCCCTGATCATCACCCAGACAAGCCCCAGACTGGCCGCCCCAAGCAGCCGCCAAACCACCTACAAAGCGCATACCCTTAACACAGCGTCCCTCCTAGCACACATGGAAGGCGTCTGCGTTACAGGAGACACTAACAAATGCGCGAGGAACATAGCCGACAGAGTGAAGGTGGCGTGCTATGCATCAATAGAAAAGGCCACGAAATGTGGAAACGGGCAAAGACCAGTACCATGGTGGAACGACGAGATAGGCAGCGCGAGGAGAGACTGCCTAGCGACCCGGCGAATGTGTCAGAGTACGCGGAAACCAGGAGCTAAGGGAAACAACCTATAGAGCTATAGGCCAGATGCTTCCAGGAGCTGTGTGAAGCGGCTGATGCAGAACCATTCGGGTCAGCATACTGGATGGTCATGGGTAAGCTTTACAGACACCCGACCCCTACCGGCCACCTACAGCTTGGCCAAGTAGTGTCCACCCTATTCCCCACCCAGCCGCCCCTTACTTGGCAAGCTACCGGGGAAGGCGATACTGTTCTTACCAGCGAAGCTGAAGTCCTGGCTGCGCTAAGGAAAACCAAGATCGAAGAAGCTCCTGGCCCCGATGGCATTCCCAATGCTGCACTGCACACATTGGTGACAAACTATCCGGGTATATTCACGTCAAAGGTTGGTGCTTATCCCAAAACCGGGCAAGATGAACGACGACGCATCCTCATACAGACCCCTATGTATGCTAAATACAACGGGGAAGATATTCGAGCGCATAATCTGCACCCACCTCGAAAAAGAACTCGACCAACTTAGAGCGTTATCGGACCACCAGTTTGGCTTCCGGAGGAATAGAAGCACCATTGACGCGATCCAAGCGGTGGCTAGGTGGCACAAAAGAGTACTGCCTTGTCTGCACCCTGGACGTCAAGAATGCTTTTAACTCTGCCAACTGGAACCTTGTCCTGCAAGCACTTCATCGCATGCGAATCTCGGACTACCTGATCGACCTCGTAGCGGATTACTTCAAGGACGGAGTGCTCACATATTCCTCTGACGTCGGAGAGCATGAGCACCAGGTGACAGGAGGTGTACCTCAAGGCTCAGTCCTGGGCCCGATACTGGGAACGTCATGTACGACGTGATCCTAAGGCAGGTACTACCCGAAGGATGCACTGTTGTGGGATTTGCGGACGACATAGCGCTGGTAACGGTAGCGAAAACCCTCGAAGAGATCACGGATGGATGCAGCCTCTCGATAGACACCCTCATGTGCTGGCTCGCAGACAACGGGTTAGCAGTCGCCGAGCACAAAACGGAGGCAGTGCCCATAAGCAGCAGGAAGACTGTGGAGAAGGCCACAATATGAGTCGGATCAACTCCAACAGAAACAAGTGCCTCAATCAAGTATCTTGGAGTACTGATCGACCACAGGCTATCGTTTAAGACGCACCTATCGTATGCAGCAGCCAAAGCATCCAGATCGACTGCAGCCATCTCAAGGATGATGGCCAACACTTGAGGACCGAAGCATCACAGCAGAAGGATCATAGCCACAGTGGTGACATCTACTATACTGTATGCCGCGTCCATATGGGTCGAAGCTATGAAGACCGCAACATACAGCCGCCAGTACATAATGACGAGCGGCAACCTGACCGCCATCCGTCCCGCGAAGTATAGCTTTGCGGCAGTCTCGCGGGAACGGAACACTATCTCTACTCTTCTTCTACCACTTTTATTCGTGTATATATTTAAGCTTTATTTAATAAAGAAAAAACAGGTGCAATAGTAAGTAACCTGCTGTGCGCTAAATCTCGCGTGGCAGCATTAGCAAAACAAACATTGCCCAAATTAGAACTGTGTGCAGCCTTGCTAGGAGCTGAACTAGCAGAAAGGATCCAAGGGGATCTAAGGATATGGGTCGATAGCGTTAAATACTGGACTGATTTGACAATAGTTCTAACATGGATAGACGTAACAGCATCATCCTTCCACACGTTCGTGGCAAACCGAATTTCCCGGATTCAAGAGCTTACAAATCCAGAGCAATGGGCACATGTAGCGTCGGAAGATAACCCAGCAGACCTCCGTTTTTGACAGCAAAGCAAGAAACATGGAAACAACAAACTAAGCACGTGCTGAGCAAGAAGTATCTAGAGGAACATAGACACTCAAGTTCTGACTCAGACCAAGGTCGCTGACTGGACGCCTGAAATCAATCACCTTGGGTCGTTTGACCCCTTGTTGAGAATAACAGCCTGGATTATTCGGTTTTGAAACAACTGTCGAACAAACAACCAGTGAGAAACAGGGCATACCACCGGAACAACGAGAAAAGGCGTTACAAAGAATAATGCAACAAAGAATAAGCGTTCCAGACCACTTTAGCTCAACTACAAATAAACGGTTGTGTGGCAGTGTCTGATCCATATCGGTCATCAGATTCGTTTCTGGACGATATCAATGTGATGCGAGTGGGAGGACACCTACAAATCGAAAGTTTAACTTTTGTTGCTACCAGCAGCTCACTAAGTAACCCGGCTCATTTTTGAGAACAAGCATGGACAGTTTGGGCACTGCGGTCCCCAAGCGCTGTTGGCGAACACTCAACAACAGTTCTAGATGATAAAAGGAAAACAACTCGCATTAACAACAGTACGACGCTGTATCATTTGTTGTCGGTCACGGCCAAAATTGTTAAATTTTAAAGTGGGGTAAATTATTGTATACCCTTTTTTGTTCATTACAAAATCCGAGGGAAAAGGCCCCACAAGGTCTACTAACAATTTTTTGCTGCTTCAGGTTTAGGTTGGAGAGGATGGACGAAGAGGAGTTGCAGAGAGCATCTATTGTGACAACGCCAAAAATTCTGTCGGCGCTAGAAACGAGTTACAAGAGATAAAATCAATCATCTACTCGAATGAAGCTCAAGAAACAATTACGAAAAGATGCTAGCAGCTAGCAACAAAGTTCCATTTCATTCCACCAAGAGCACCTCATTTTGGAGGGCTTTGTGAGGCGGCAGTAAAATCGGCAAAACATTTGTTAGTACGCACAGTGTCAACAGCGGATTTAACTAATGAAGAGTTAGATACAGATGTTATCGACATAGAGGCAATACTAAACTCACGGCCTCTCACTGCCATTTCATCCAGCCCCCGCGATTTGGACGTATTGACTTCTTAATTGGAGGACAACTAACGGAATCCCCCGATAAATATAACAAGGAAGTACAATCAGGACTAATAACGAGATGGAAGCAGATAGACAAGATAAGGCAGGAGTATTTACAAGAGCTACAAAACTGGTCAAAGTAAAAAGGAAGCAGATGGCAGTTACCATAGGAGACCAAATGGTAATCGAGGAGGACAATGTGCCCCATTGCAGTGGCCCCTGGGAAGGGTGGTAAAGGTACACACAGGGAAAGAATGCACGAGAGCAATTCATCGGCTAGCAATATTACCATTGAACAACCAAGGGGTACAAGAAGTAGAGAAGAGTGTCAGAAGGTCCATAAGATTGTGTATCAAGTCATAACGTTTTTGGCCCTTACAAACATCATCCAGGCTGTCCCGATCATGACAAAACCTCCGGTAAGCGTGACCCCCTACCAAATAATACAGGAACATAGGCAGAATTAAGTAATAAAATATCTCTGGCGTCAGCAGATTGGACAGTTGTGTCATATTTCGATTTACGATTATTTGAAGAATTATCAACATGGTGTCTGCGAAGCGGGTCCTGTCCAACGGTAATACATATTCTTGAGCAAGAGGCCAGCGAATTCTATGATACTCAACAACTGTTCGACCGTCATAGGCAACGAAGAGGAGCGCTGTGAAAAACAGCAATGATGAAATGGAATGCAGGATCAGGCACATGAAAGAACTCGTCACAGACCTCGAAAATACCATAAGGACTGTGAATATCGCAATATCATAACTCACACTAATAGCAGGACACATTAAATGGACACAAGCTCCGTCATTAATATTGTAACCGGGCTAAAAAGAGGCATGGCACCCCAGAGTTAATCTCAGTGAGACGAACAGACGTAAAGCTCATATTACGCCGCACAGCAACTAGGACACCTCCACCTCTAGCGCACTGCGTTTTTATAGCATCCCGATCCTTGCGAGTTACTTGACAAAGTTTAAGATCGAAAAAATCATTGTCATAAAAAATCCATGTTGATCCAAGTTTCAAATAGAACAATTACATCGATGTCGCTTTGGAACTTGTCAGTTAGAAAGACTGCGATTCGGTGCGCATACCAGCGATGTTTTGGAAATAAATGCTAAAAGATGTAATATTTCGGCCTGCCTTTTCAATCTGCCCTTCACTCTGTTCAGCAAAGTCCCGCACCTTCCTTAGGGCTTACACAGAATCTTAAGAAACGTTGAAAAGTAAAAATAGAAAGCTGATCATCAATGCTTTTGGTTGGGAATCAAATCCAAAGACTTATATCCGAAAGACTGCGAGTAAGCTAAAGAGCGCCAAATATTAGATTGCATTGGCCAATCTCTTAAATCCTGAGAGAGCGCCCTTTTGAACAGAAGTAAATCTATTACAGATGATAAGCCAAAAAGCGTCCAATGCGTGGCGATAAAAGAAGAACGCGCAACCATGAAGAGCAAATGTCTTGGGCCGATGTCGCACAAAGCAAACGACGAAAGCTCAAGCTGAAGTTCTTGTAAAAAGGTTGAGAGCGTGGCAAAAGAACAGAGTGTCACTCCGAGATGCGCAGCGTGAGTTGTCAAAACAGTCAGGTATTTGGCGAAGATTCTGCCAATCGTCTTGGCAGAATCCCTGTCCATGCTTCAAAAAATGATCGAAGCCGAGCAGCAGTACTGCCATACTTGGGGCCTACAAATCAACGCGGAGAAATCCAAAGTAAGGGTAATAAAGGATGGCAAAGGACGATCTGCACAAATCGAACGCTGGCAGGTGAATGGACAGTCTCTGAACACCGTTAAAGAGATCAAATACCTGGGAGTCACACTCACACATTATGTGTCTATAAACTACATTAAAGAGCTTGGTAAAAACTCAATTCCTTTAAGTACGAAGTGCAAAATTTACTGGGCCACGCGCTCACGACATTTTACATTTAAAGTTTACTTTAAGAACAAGAGAGAACGCTATAGTCGACGGCATCGACTGTCAGATACCCGTCACTTAGATAAATGTAGTTCGAGATTGCACGCCTTAGAAAAGCGCCACCTATTGTTCGTTCCTAATCCTTTAACACGCCGCCTAGGTTTCACGTATGCGGCTTATTAGTGAAATCTCGTTAGCAGCTGATTTGCTGCATATCTCCATCCTCCTCGCACTCCATGGAATTTGCTAATTATTTATTATTTTTTGGTTATATCTTTTAATGAATGGTCTGATGTGATGTATTTTTTTTGCGAGTATATTGGTATTGATAAACATAACAAAATCTCATTTAAATTTTATTACAAATTACAAAATAGTAACAAATGTGGGCGCTTGACGGGTTTTAGCGTTATGGGCGTTAGAGTGGGCGTAGCACCCTGCTGAAACAAACTTGCGCAGCGCAAGCGAGTCTGTTTATACGGACAAACAGACATGCCTATATCGACTCGGCTAGTGCTCCTGATTAAGAATATAAATACCCTATGGGGTCGAAAACGCTTCCTTCTACCTGTTACATACTTTCTGACGAGTCTAGTATAGTAATAATAAAAATGTATTGACTCCCACAGAACACATCTACCTATGCGATTCATTTGGAAATGGGTGTCGCCACACCGGTCAAAACCAATCTCTGTAAAATAGTATGCAACTCCAGATTACTAGGACTGCTAGCAAAGCAAGCGGACAGGAAATAAAACAGTCCGCAAAAGCACCTCAAGACCACTTTCGCCTCCACCATACTCTCAGAGCCGCGAACTATTTCACCGTATCTCTACATCCAACGCAGCGCCGTACAGGAACATGTTCTCCACCGACTGAACGTTGTGCAATATGCTAGCAGTAGAAAACACACTGCATTTCCCAGCAATATAAAAGGGATCCCTTAGCAACACTACGAAAGAGTGAGTCTCACTGACATCGAGATTATCCTGCTACTCAATATCGCGGGCTGGCCCAAACTGGCGCAGTTCGTGAAAGATATGCTAAGATATAGAGAAGAAATGACAAGAGAAACGTAGCAATTACATATTAAACAATACGGAAAACGGCAACCATGCCACGCTATAAAATAAGTTCATTAATTATAGTATATTTAAACTAAATTTCCATTTTAAAACAAGGAAGAACGCTATAGTCGAGTACCTCGACTATCAGATATCCGTTACTCAAAGGGAAATGGAGATATGCAAGCAGCAAAGCGAAATTAAAATGCGCCACCTACCGGCGGTAGACAGATTTAAGCGTTATGGGCGTGGCAAATTTATTTTTGGATCAATCGATAGGTATTGACGACACCAATACATTTCAGTTAAAATTTTTTATCTAGCATGCAAATTGTGGGTGTCACAGGTTTTCGCGGTTTGTGGGCGTTTAAGTGGGCGTGGCAAACTTTTTTTTAAGTCAATCGATAGGTATTGATGAGAACAATACATTTCAGTTAAAATTGTCTATCTAGCATCAACACTGTAGGAGTTACAGTCAAATCTCAATAGCCTAGCTCTCATAGTTTCCGAGATCTCAGCGTTCATCCGGACAGACAGACGGACAGACGGTCAGACGGTCAGACGGACATACGGACAGACGGACATGGCTAGATCGACTCGGCTAGTGATCCTGATCAAGAATATATATACTTTATGGGGTCGGAAACGCTTCCTTCTGCCTGTTACATACTTTCCGACGAATCTAGTATACCCTTTTACTCTACGAGTAACGGGTATAACTACCTTTAATAAAGAACTACTAACATTACCTCTACTACTACTATATATATTAATTTATTTTTATTATTTCCGAATTAGTAGTATTACAAAATAGCTAATAGTAGTAATGAGTTTTTGATAAAAACGCTACAAGTTTTTTTTAACGATACATTTGATGCCATTATGTATGGAACTAGATTTATTTTGCATGACGACCACGGGCTGACGTACAGAAGTCCAGACGCTAAACCCAATTTTCGACGCTTTTAAAGCATATATCGGCCGATCCTATTGCAATTTCACGTTAAATATTCGTAATAAGTTCATCAATCGTCGCTGGCTTATTAGCACAGACCCCATGGACTTTACTAAGCCCCACAGGAATTGGAACTGACTGGACCATTTCGTGGGATAGCACGTTTACCAAACTTGGTTTTCAATAAATCAATTGTGACTTTCGCTGTGCGGCTTTTTGTGCCGTCCTGTTGGACCCAAATCATTCCATTTCGGCAAAAATCGGTTATCATTAAGCAGTAGCTCGCCGCAGCCGGTCTGTAAACCGTGCCAAAAAGAAATTTTTTCGGAATGCAAGGGTGACCTATTTTTTTTTGCTAGGTTATGAAGCCATTTAGCCAGAAACAAGCTTCACCGCTAAAGATGAATATCCGTCTAATTTTCAAGTTGTTGCTCAGTCCAATTCACGAACATATGACGATTCTAGTGGTCGAGCGGCTTCTGTTCTTGCATCAATTTTATCTTGTAAGCTCAGACATTTTTGCAAAATTCGCCACAACGACGTCACAGAGATGACCAATGCTTGAGAACGACGTGTGAGAGATGCAGTATTTTCTTTCTCAAAATTGATGCAGTATTTTCGACACTACGGGCACTTCTTTGTCTCACTGAGACGGTAACATTTTGTACTGTGCATGTGGATTTTATTTTTTCCACTACATGTTCAATTGTTGAACTGACAGGACGATTATAAGGACTATAAATTGGAGAACATTTTAATTATTTTCGTGTCGTTGTTGGATCTTATATCTTTCCAAACCTGTATGTGTGTATTTACAGGCCAAAATAAAGTGGAGGAGTTGTTGGGTTAACTTAACCAAGCCTAACGTATGCTATAGAAACCGTATAAGCCGTATAACTGCGACAGATTTGTATATAAATATACCGAGATATGTGTCAAATCAGTCTAACTCAAGATTGAAAATTTCGCAAATAGATCGGCTATATCCATTATTTTGTCTTGTCTTTATCTATGCTACTTAAACAAATCTTAAATCATTCCTCATTTCCATTTTGTGGTTTACCAAGAGGCACATTCGGCGGCTACTATATTTGAATAAACTCAACCCTTTTCATATCAATGGATTACAACTTCTATGAAAACACACAAAAAACTAATTTTTTTTGGATTTTCTCCGGTACACAAAAAAGGTGTAACCGCAGTTTGGATTTTAAAATCTGAAAGCGCTCATCGAAACGAGCCAGGCGCCATTTCCTCTGGCTTAGTTCGCGTTTGGATATTATAGCGACTGCCACGAAATTCAAAACGAAATTACACACACATCTTCAAAGCAGTATATAATTTACAACAAAACGTAGTCCTTAAGAATTTAATGTTTCATATGTCAAATGTCATAGTTTTAATGTCTTGTATTAGAACTATATAGCTAAGAAAATTGTATTATGTTAATGAAGTAAATTGAATTGTGACTAGCGCACGAATTTATAAGTATTCTTGTACTTGTAGCGTTAGGAAGAGTGAAAAAATAAAATAAAATAAAAATAAAATAAAATAAAAAAGAAAACAAAATGATGAAGGCAATTCCTCCTAAGGCCATTCAAATATCAGGTACAGGTTCTGAATGATATATTAGCCAAAAACATACAGAAGTACACAATATAAATAAATACAACTCGGCAAACTTTGAAAATGTAAATTTTTTAAATTTACGAGAGCGAGTTTGGAGAGTACGAAGAAAGAGAGGTTGAAGAGTATGGAGAATGCGAAGAGTTTGGAGAGTACGGAGCAAGACAATTTGGAGAAAAGAAACGGAGGGAGGCGACAAAGCGAAGCAGCAGTCAGCAATAGTTAAGCAAGAATCCACCAGACGTGGCACCGATGTATCATGTCGATCCTGATGTCCGGTATCGGAGACGATCCATATTTTTTTTTCGCGCGCCTTCCGCCCAGCCGACCGAGGGGCGCTGCTGTGTCGTACGCAATATGACAGACTCGTAGAAAAATACAGATATAGTTCCAGGAAAAAAAGTAGGATCTAATTCTGTGTTAGAAAATGTAATATGAATCGTTTTAAGAGAGATAAAAGGATAAAGTCCATTAAAGTCAGCACATAATACTCTGAAAGGTTCATGCACGTCATAGTTAGATCTACAATGATTTAAGATTAAGGGAATTTAATTTTTTGTTAATCTGCATGGAACAGAATAGTTTAGCTGGCTAACCAAGTCGGGGCTCAATTTCACCTCACCTACTATAAGGTTCATCGAAATCCTTTGACCACTTTTTAATGAAGCCAAGCGCACCCATAGCTATATTCACCACTGACGAAATATGATCAGCAAATCTTAGTCTTGGGTCCAAAAGAACGCCAATTGTTGTTTCCATTTTGCTACCCTTCTTGTGGAGAGGAGTTACAAACGATTTCTTCCACATACAGGAAATTTGTGAAGATTCTTAAGATAAGGTAAACAATTTGAGAAGGGGCTTGCATAGGTCCTCCGCGCAATATCTAAGCTAATTCTATCGGGACGGGCTTAACAGATTGAATATCAACAAGCAGAGAGTTTTCATTTAAGGTGGGACAGAATATAAAATTTGACTTGGATACAGTGCAAGAATAAGTCTGTGAGGGATGAGGTAAAGTAGAATATGTCGTTTGAAAAAACGTGCCAATTAGATCGGCTGTTACCTGATCAGTTGTTGCGGTAATATTTTCAAAAGATAGCGAGGAAGGGTAATTTGTGAATTTACGCTTAGTGCTTACAAAATTATAAAACTTTTTCGGATCCCAACGAGAAACCGTGTGCTCGAGTACGGAGGTGACCCGGTCGACTCCTACGAAGACTGCTCTAGCCACGTCGTTCGGTTATCCGAATAGTTAAGTAGGAAATTTACGATCCTTACGTGGAGTTGAAGAAGTTATGAATTAATTTCTGACAATGTCAGATTTGATAAACTATTTTCATTCTGTTCGATACACTAAATTGGACACATGTCGCTCGCGAAATTTTTAAATGTAAGTATTTTCTGAAGCGAAATATCATGACAAGCGTGTACTTGTTTTCATTTAATTCTTGATGATATTTTGCAACAACTCAAAACACTCCTTGTGCGGCAAGAATAGTTCAAGGTAATAATGAGTTTTGGGAATAGTCAGAAGTCACACGAAGCTAAATCAGGCGAATACCGTGTTACATCGTGGTGTTGCAACAAACTTTTTTTGACCGTTTTGCTCGTTACGTAAATGATCCGACTAGCTCAGAGATATTGCAGGCTCGTCCCACCAAATTTATGTTGCGTGACAATATATTTTATCAGTTTCATTTCTTCGTCAGGTAATTAGCAATTGTCTTTCTGCACGAATCGCAGGGTTTTGTTTCAGCCAATACGGAAACCTTAGCGCTTAGCGCATTGGTTGCAACGATTTTTAAAAATTTGCAATTTTCTATTGATTAGAATTATAAAATACAATTAAAGAGGTTTGCGTGGCTTTTATTTGAAAACTTAAGACAACTTTCATATTTTTTCATAAATCCATTATTATTATTGTCAATGATTCATTATTCATTCCAATTTTTATACCCGTAACTCGTAGAGTAAAAAGTTATACTAGATTCGTCGGAAAGTATGTAACAGGCAGAAGAAAGCGTTTCCGACCCCATAAAGTATATATATT
This sequence comes from Drosophila suzukii, assembly GCF_043229965.1. Lineage (NCBI taxonomy): Eukaryota > Metazoa > Arthropoda > Insecta > Diptera > Drosophilidae > Drosophila > Drosophila suzukii. The sequence continues at coordinate 6,152,058 of NW_027255896.1, read as the reverse complement.
CTTGATCAGGATCACTAGCCGAGTCGATCTAGCCATGTCCGTCTGTCTGTCTGTCTGTCCGTCCGGATGAACGCTGAGATCTCGGAAACTGTAAGAGCTAGGCTATTAAGATTTGGCGTGCAGATTGATTCCTGAGCTTCTTACGCAGCGCAAGTTTGTTTCAGCAATGTGCCACGCCCACTCTAACGCCCACAAACTGCCCACAGCTGTGGCTCCTACAGTTTTGATGCTAGAATAAAAATTTTAACTTAAATGTATTGTTCTCATCAATACCTATCGTTTGCCACGCCCACTTTAACGCCCACAAACCGCCCAAACCTGTGACGCTCACAATTTTCATGCTAAATGAATAACTACAATACAATAACTACTATACAAGCTACAATACTGGGATTAGGCATGCAGATTCCTGAGATTCCTGCGCAGCGCAAGTTTGTTTCAGCAGAGTGCCACGCCGACTCTAACTCCCACAAACCGCCTAAAACTGTGGCACCTACAGTTTTGATGCTAGAATAAAAATTACCTATATACCTATCGATTGACCCAGAAAAAAGTTTGCCACGCCCACTTTAACGCCCACAAACCTCTCAAACCTATGACGCCCACAATTTTCATGCTAGATAAAAAGTTTTACCTAAAATGTATTGGTCTCGTCAATACCTATCGATTGATAAAAAAAAAAATATGTCACGCCCACTCTAACGCCCATAACGCTTTAATCTGTCTAACGCCAGTAGGTGGCGCATTTTATTCTCGCTTTCCTGCTTGCATATCTCCATTTCCCTTTGGTCCCTTTAGCTGAGTAACGGGTATCTGGTGGTCGAGGTACTCGACTATAGCGTCCTTCCTTGTTTTCTTTAAAAACGTCTTCATGTCCAAATTTGCAGAATATCTGAGTTATAGCTATCAAAATTTTTCAAATTTTTTCTATCTAAAAGGTAACAGTCGTTCTTCGGGAAATATTTAGTTTCTTTAGTTTTAAACATTATTCTTCTAAAAATAACAGTTGTTTCATGCAAGCTGTAAGCTCAAAAAGTAATGGATGTCCCATGACGAAATTTTTAGGGTTCTACAAGGGTTGTACATAAAACATTATACAATTTTATTCAAAAAGTTAATATGCCGATTGGCGAAAGACGCTGTTTAAAAATGTTTTATAAGTTGCGTTAATATTTTGCATAGAACCCGTTATGCATGTTGTTTTTACCTAAAACCTGGGTTTTTTTATTAACTTAGCTTTTACTTATTGAATCTTCTCTTAATTTTGAGACTAACAATAAGTTTATTAATCTTAGCATTAAAATTTAACTAACAGTATAATAAGACTGCATTCTGGTTGCGCGTCCCTTAAGTCGGTCGCTGGGTGGGTAAGTCCTTGCGACGGAGACGAAATTGGTTGCTCTACCTTGTTAGACCTCTCGCCAGTCACTTCTTTGACTGGTAAAATGTTTAAGTCACGATGTATGTTTTCGTTGCGAACGTACCACGGTGCCCCAGTGATTGTTCTAAGGATCTTCGACTGAGATCGCTGGAGTATGGTAATATTGCTATTCGTCAATCTGATAGCCATTTTTTGACATCGACCAGATGAAGAGCTAGCTGTGCAGTTGCTTGCATCGGGCAGTTTGAGCTGCCTAGAATAGATGTATTATCAGCAAACGTAGATGTTGTTAGTCATGTGCTTTCTGATGTTATCCAGTTGACCTGCTCAATTGTTCCGTGCTTTTCGCGAAACCCAAATTGATGTGACGGGATTTTTCCTGGATTCTTAGGTATGTGTTTATCCGAATTTATCCCGCGACGTGGGGATTGTGTGATCGTTTCCCGGCTTTGCTCATTATTATAATTGACTTTTTCCAGCTCACAGAAAAGTGGCAAAGTTTTGCGATGGCATTAAAAAGCTGGGTGATAGTACAAACGGCGCAATATGGAAGCTTTTCGGACTCAGCTGATTTTTGATGATGTTAACGATTTCGTTTGGGCAAAATTCAATTGGCTCATGTTGAAGCTGAGGCTCATATGGTAAAGTCGGCAAAGTAAACGCACTAGTGGCAGGACTTGGTTGGAAAACATTTTTAAGGTGGCTGGCAAACGTGCTGGCTCTGACTGCATCGCTGCGCGCCCAACCGTCTGTGGGATTTCTAAAAGGCATTACAGTTTCTTTCGGTGAGCTTAGAGTTGGGTGAGCTCTTCATAGTGAGTGTTTTGTACTAGGTGTTAACAATTGCTCTATGTAGCGGCGCTGGGCATATGCTACTTCTTGCTGTAAAGCTTTAGTAAGTTGACGTGAGCCATGTCTTAAGCTTTGCTTAGCAGATGGCGATCTGTGGAATTGCCACTCTCGGCGTAAGCGTCGCTTTTTGAGGACGAGCTGTTCGATTTGTAGATTTGTCTTCTTTTGGTTGTTGTTGGTCTGCCAGAAGAAACATAGTTGAGCTTGTTCTTGGCTTTTATAATTTCATTATAGAGTTGCTTTCCTTTTGGAGCCACGAGACGAGATCCCCAGAGTGTGAGCAGGTATTGTGGTCTCCTGCTGCTAGTGAGTTGAAAAACTGCATAAGCTCATTTTCAGCTATAGTGAAGCGAGTATTTAGTTGTATAATATAGATGTGGCCTGTAGGTAGTTTCTATAGTGCTTTATATGGATTCTGATTAGAATTCCAGTCCCACCACGTGCCTTACCATCTGGATGACTAGTTTCGTAGAATGAATAGCCTCGTAGTTGAAAATTGTACTTGTTCGCAAGGTTTCTGAAAGGAGCATTACGTCTATGTGATTGTCGAGCAGGAATTGAGCTAGCTCAAGCTTATGCTGTGAAACGCCGTTAGCGTTCCACGTAGATATCCGTAGGAAAGTCATTATTTGGATTGTTGTGAAACCAGCATTTGAATCAGTAGATTTTGGTCTTGCATAGTTGTGCGCATAAATGACATAAACTCCGTAATGCTTTGTTGCAGGCTGCATATCCTAGCTCCAAAGTTGCTTTTTGACTGCTCCGGCGACGGATGCTGCTAAGCCGTGTTTGTTTCTTGATATGCTGATTGCAGAGATTAACTGTTTGAGACAGGGGTATGCAGCCCTGATTTTAAAGCGCTTGTGAATGTCACATTTTTGTCAAAGCTTATGGGTCCTAGTGAGGATCTGGCTGCAATCGAGAAGAACACTTCAGGGTTTGATCGGGAAGCTGTCAACTATTTATTTTGGGTGCGGGCAGTAGTTCCTCTCTGAAGGAACTGGGCAACCTCTGTAGCTAGCAGTGTGATTGTCACCGCAGACGCCGCACTTTTTCGAGTTGCAGTCATCTAGCTCGCTGGGCAGTGTGCAACAAACTACACACACCGGGCACAGTTTACAGTATGACCTTGTATGGTCATATTCTTGGCCATTCGCACATTTTAGGGCCATTGTGTTTGTGCGGTTTCTCAACTGCGATTCTGCGGTGCAACAGAAACTAAAGATTGTATATAGGGTGACCTTCGTATTTCTTTAGGGGCTTATTTTCTAGTGCGAGCTCTACCTTAAAGAGTGGATGCGGCTTTCTATCCCTGTTGAGAGTATAGAAGACTGTCCTAGCGGTAAATCCCTTCTCTTGTAGCGCCTTTTATATCTCTGCAGGCGTTACGTCGGACTGTATGTCCTTAAGTTCCGTGCTGCTTTTTAACTGATACGTATAAAAGGTCCTTTTACTATCGGTAAGATACTGCTCCGGCGACGGATGCTGCTAAGCCGTGTTTGTTTCTTGATATGCTGATTGCAGAGATTAACTGTTTGAGACAGGGGTATGCAGCCCTGATTTTAAAGCGCTTGTGAATGTCACATTTTTGTCAAAGCTTATGGGTCCTAGTGAGGATCTGGCTGCAATCGAGAAGAACACTTCAGGGTTTGATCGGGAAGCTGTCAACTATTTATTTTCGGTGCGGGCAGTAGTTCCTCTCTGAAGGAACTGGGCAACCTCTGTAGCTAGCAGTGTGATTGTCACCGCAGACGCCGCACTTTTTCGAGTTGCAGTCATCTAGCTCGCTGGGCAGTGTGCAACAAACTACACACACTTGTGTTTGTGCGGTTTCTCAACTGCGATTCTGCGGTGCAACAGAAACTAAAGATTGTATATAGGGTGACCTTCGTATTTCTTTAGGGGCTTATTTTCTAGTGCGAGCTCTACCTTAAAGAGTGGCTGCGGCTTTCTATCCCTGTTGAGAGTATAGAAGACTGTCCTAGCGGTAAATCCCTTCTCTTGTAGCGCCTTTTATATCTCTGCAGGCGTTACGTCGGACTCTATGTCCTTAAGTTCCGTGCTGCTTTTTAACTGATACGTATAAAAGGTCCTTTTACTATCGGTAAGATACTTCGATAATACTCTGTATTCATTTTCAGACATCATTTAAACTTTTGTTTCTTGAATGTTGCTCTTTACAAGGGGTATTATATGGAAGTTATCCTTTCCAATAAACTCGAAGTTTTTGTTGACAAGAACATTGGAACTTTTTCTCAAATATAAATAGGCGGAGGCTTTGGCTTCCTTTTATCGATTTCAGTAGATTCTGGCTCATCAACGTCAGAGGCGTCTACCTAGATATTAAATCGGTTTGTATTCATGGGCGATTCTATTGCAGCTAGGCTAGCATTACCACGGGTTCTTTTGCGTTGAGAATTTAGGGGGATAAGCTTCCTTTTGATTTGGATGTAGCGATCCATACCAGTCTGCACAGCCGTCTTAACATATTCATTGTATTCGTTTGGTTTTTTGAGCAATAATAATTTATGATTGCATTTAGTTTTTTCACTATTTAATTTAAAGTTGTAACAGACCATAACAGCATTTTTTGTTATTTTGTCCCCTTTACTAAATTTTAATTTTTTTCCTATTTTGCTTTGTCCATTGTGACGTTAAGGTCTCCATATCCTTTTGTCTCGCGCTGGCGTCACAGCTGTATAGTATAGCATGTCAGTATGAAGAATGTAGGACAGGGTGGGTAGGGAAGCTTTCGGTAGCAATTTTAATTAAAATTGCGCCTTAAAAGGAATTTGTTTAACTTAATTTAAGGTGAAGAAGGGGCCTACGAGTATATTGCTTACATTCTTAAAAAGCTTAAGTTTCAAGTATCGGACTTTTTTCAAAGGATTATAGATTTTTGTTAGTTTGAGCCGCAATTCAGTGCAATATGTCAGAGACGAAGAGAGGTGGGGTAGGGAGGTAACATAAAGCTAATAAAGTAAAAGTTCGTCTTAAAATTGTTTTTTATTTCCCCCTATAGTTTGACCAAAGATAATACAAGCTACAAGATAAGTAACGGCCATAAAACGGAATGTACGGCAAAATTTTTGGAGTGGATTTTCGATCTTGCTAGTGTTGTGTTGATGTATCATTTCGTGTGGTCTGCTGCAATAAGGGCAGTCGTTGGTCGCATTTGACCAACGCGAGGTGTCAATGGCCTGTAGGCCAGGGGTCTAGCCGCTCAACCGCGGGAATTGCAGGTCGGAGTTAAACTCCGACTTGAAAAAAAATTTTTTTTTATGCAATCGGTCTTTTTTTTAAAACAATTAAATAATATGAACATGGTGTTCATGGTGTTTTAAACAATATCCAATTAAATAAAATGAACATGGTGTTCACGGTGTTTTAAACAATCTGCAATATTAATATACTTCGTCATAAATAAATATATGATGATCTTTTAACAGTAAAGTTTTAATCTATTTATTTTACACAAAAAAAATACTTCTATAGGAGCGATTAATTCCTAGAGTCCCAATTGGTGCATCTAAGATTGTTCGGCTATTAAAACATAATATAAAATAATGAAAAAATAAAAACAAACTAAAAAAATAAAAAATCTAACAAAAATATTATTTTAAAAAAATTGTCAAAAAAGTACAGCTTAAAAATATTAAAATAAAAAAAAAATAAAAAAAAATTTAGTTGAGTCCAGCTTCAGAGTGGATTCGAACCTGGAACTCAAATCCATTATCCACGGGTCACCAACATACGCAGAGCGCCACAGCGCGCTTATAAACCACATGAGCAGTGCGTCTTTTAGATCGATTCCATTTCGTCGACACAGTTCAAGAACCGACAATTGACACAAAAATTGAATTTGGACTTTTTCACAGCGCGGAGTGTCGTGAGCGAGATAACAAGAAAGAGGGAGAGAGAAGGAAGCAAAGCAAAGGCATTCTAAAAGTAGATTCCCATACGTGAGTCTTGCTTTGCCAAAATTACGCCGCCTGTGTACATTTTCTTTTCTTTCTTTTCTTGGTATTCTATGGTCTTTGAAAATACCACATTCACAACACCATCGGAGGTGTATTTTTGTTTTTCTTTTTTTCAACACTGGTAATGCTTGCTTTTTATTTAAATATATTTATAAAACAAAAAATATTTAAAAAACATTTAATGAAACAAACAAAATGTGCTGAATAAATGTAAGCCAGGCGGCAAACTAATGCTAATACTGCTAAAAACATATTTGTTAGTCAAGTGCCAATGCTAAGATGTGATTAAAATTCGAATGCAATACTGCTAACAATGTATTTGTTAGTCAAGTGTCAATGCTAAGATGTAAATAAAATTCGAATCGATTTTATAAATGCCAATTATAATTACAATATAAAAATTCATATTAGGTTACAAAATCAAAAATAATAAATCTTTTTCTCTTACACTTGTGGTTTTCCGCTCTTTAGCGTTACCTTTCTTTTTCTTAATCTTATGTTATTAAACACCAGCAAATTTAGGTGGTTACACAGGCAAATAGTGTTGAACAACTTAGGCGTGTTTTTAAACATACTGATTTTTAAATTTAAGTAAATCTGCTTTTTAAATTGGACCGTTAGCATGCGGCTGTACACTTTTACCAGAACCGCAACATTCCCCACGTCTTGGTTTTTCTGTGTGACTTCCCAGAGTATTTGCAATCCTCATGATGTCCAACTTATCTAGTTTGACTGCGGGTCGAATAACGAGTCCACCAGGTGTACACACAACAGCGCTACTTGTCCATGCTTCGCTCGATCAACATGCACGACGATCCGTTTTGGCTAGGAGTTCCGCATGCTTGTTTCGTCAACGATAAGAGCCACGTCATTCATCGAAATTGGAACTGGGTTCGGATGAAACCATTTCGAACGTCGAGTCAGCGGGAGCAGATACTCTCGAATCCGTCTTTTCCAGAATCGGTCTGGCAGTTGACCAGCGATGCGGAAATGTTTAGCCAAACGTAATCAGGTGGATTCCATTGAGCCGCGTTCCCGTAATTCAGTCGAGTTACCAACCAAGAAACGATTCGGTGTCAGAGCTTCCAAATTTTCTGATTCCAACGGATTAAATGTCAACGGCCTTGAGTTTAAGGTGCATACTTCTTCGTGCAGTCCGACAGGACTTCGGTCAGGATTGGTTTCAAAGAACGTACCATGCGTTCCAGCCCATATGAGGCGATCCCGGAGGAGTGAGGGTAAACGATATCTCCAGATAATTGCTTTCCACAGATGACGTTGATCTCTGCTGGCATGCCGAAACCTCGTTTCGTTTATAAGATAACATTTAAGATGTAAAACTCTGCGAGCAGTAAAAAATTTCAGGGCCAACAATAATAAGTCTGTTAATAGAGAAGGCACCAGTTCTAAATGAACAGCGCGAACTGTAAGACAGATAAATAAAACTCCCCATATCTTCTCACGACGTCTAACTACAGCAACTTCAATCGGTCCAAAGTAGTCTGCCCCAGTAAATGCAATAGTGTTGTCGTATTTCGTTGACCACTATTTCTCCATGTAGGTGATGGTACTTCCGGTGGTGATAATCTACTATAAGGTATGTAATCCAGTGGTGGCGCGAAAGTATAACAGGATGCTAGCAATCCGTATTATCGATTGAGTCGATTCGACCTTGCAGCACCCAGACTGAGTCAAGGTAAGGTGACCACTTATATATATATATATATATATATATATATTCATATATATGTATACATATATTTATATGGTTTTCCAGTTTGACAGAGATCTGCCTTTAGGCATCGGAAAATTCTTCCTGTTGACATGTCCGTGTGAAAACAGTGCAACGGCACAAAGCAATCTATCCAGCTCAGGTCTGTGCGGTTTCACAGAAAGAAGACTTAGGAAAACAAAACCTCTTTTTTGGGTAGCTCGCAGGCGCTCCCATTTGCTGAATCGTAGCGGATACGGCTTAACAGATCCCAAAGACGAGATTTCTTTGCAGATTTCCGTCTTTTGGTGTAATACTTGCGTCTCGCTAGTTTTACATATGTCATTTCTCAGTGTCCACTCCGACTCATCTTGCAACAGATAACTTCTTCCCGAGAACCATCTTACTGAACTGTTTATCTCAATATTCTTTATTCATATTGTTCCCTCATTCTCTACGTTTAGTTCCGATGGTACCCAACGCCATTATTAACTTCTGATCCTACAAGAATTTATCCGACTTGTAAAGCTACGAATTGCGGGTACTTGCGAGCGTCGGATCTTATTTAAAACAGAACATCTTGACCATCAGTCCAGAATATGCGTTTTTCAATTTCTTTTAATAGCTCAGACTCAAAACATATGAACAGACGCAATCCCAAAGCCACTGCCTTTACATCCATTCGTGGTATAAGAGCCTGCTGACGACTGATGTCAAGTCTCGGGTAGTCACCACATTCCTAAAACTTTTTAATGCAGTTCCTACTGTGTGCCAAGCTTCGTAAATGAGAGAGAGAGAGTGTACGACGTGCTTATAGTTCGATAGCCAATTTCTCATTTCAAGCCCATCCATCCTGTGAATATCCTTAACATTGTTCGTCAGTTGAACCATTTGATCAATGGTTTCCGTATCAACCGACTACAACCAATCGTCATCGAAAGTGTTCCGGGAAATTTATTTAGCTACCTCTAGATGACTTTCATCAAATTTTATGCAATATAAAATTGGTAGGTAACAGCGAACATGCAGCGCCAAAAGGCATCACTCGCGTTACGAATATTTTCGGTTGGCGATCAATTTCTTCATTACGCCATAAGAACTTTTGAGCTGGCAGATATGCAGTACACGAGGTAACATCTTCGGATCCGTGGCACCCGTAAAGTGTCCGTTCCAATTTACATTGAACAGCAGCTTTACGTACTTTAAACGGCACACTGATCTTAATGTGGTCCACTCCGATGATAATTTGAACCTTGACATCGTTGTATGTCGAAACCGAATCGGATTTTAAGAACAGACGTTCCTTGAGATGCTGATCATCAATGCTTTGCAATGGAAGATCCAAATTGCTTACAGTCGGTACTTATTAAAGTACCTCGAGATGACCTTCAGCGAAAACACTAGCGCAGACGACTTTCGATTTTGGCTCGGTCTGTGTCACGTCTCAAGTCTACTTTAGGCAAAGTTGATCTTCAGGACCGTCAAGCCCTAGCTCATCAGCTAACGATCGTTTCAACAGCGTAAAGGATGCTCCTTCGTCGATCATAGCATAAAAATTAATGCTTTAGGTGTTATTATGCAATGTTACTGGTATATAGCGGAACAGAGTCTTTGTTGTCGAATTGTCATGGAAGAAACCCGATGACTCGTTGGTCGCTGTCTCGCAGGTTTTTAATGGACTTACCTCCTTCCCATAACGAATCTCGTTGTTAACCTCAGTGTGCGGAGAGTGCAACAGCACGTTATGCGGCAGCTTACATCCGCCGAGAGTGCAAGGTTTCTTTACATTGCAATTACGGACAGTATGCTTTTTAAAACAACAACAAGAAAGTCGTTTGTATTTAATAAATTCCATTCTTGACTTGATGGACATGGATTAGAATCCTTGCAAATTGGTAAGTCATGGTCGCACCACAATCTGGACAAGGACAATCTTCTGTAACTTGCGCCTTCGGCTCGTCTTTGCACTAGCTGACGATTCTTTGAGTACCTTCCACTTTTATCTTTCTGAGTGACGTTCATAAGGTGCAACCATCAACCAAAGCGCCAATTGTCAAAGGCCGCCACCAGCTGCTAAACGATGTCTACCCCAATCCAGCTTCAGATCGATCGACAACTTAGCGACCAAATCATTTAACAGAGATAAATCAATAAGGTATTCCTGTAGTCCTACTGTAGCACATACAATATCCTCAGCGTTGCAAACGCATAAGGTACCAAGCTGGGATTACAAGTTTTTTCCGAACAGCGAAGATCCTTAAAGGCATTTCTGAAGTCTGGTGATATTTTCTTCGTTGTTAAATCCACATATTTCCGTTGATTGTTCATTATATCTTAAAAATAAAAGCCACTCTTGGGGCTTTCCGCTAAAAACTGGCAGATCTCGTGATATGACCTGACGCGACGCAACGTGGATCCGTATGATCCGGCGTGTGTGATCTGTGTGCTGGCAAACTGTGGCATATGTCCACCTGCTCCAACTTTTTCAGCATTAAGTCTTGCATTATTGATTATGTTAGTTTGAGGCAACTCAACCTGTGTTGAAATGTGGAAGGAAACACATTCCATTAACTGGCGGTACAAACCCTGCTGCAGCATTTTGATTTACAGATCTAAGTGCATTGTTTGGTGGGATGAATCCGAACGTTCTGCTTGGCGGTACACATCGCGCTGTGTTATTTGTCGATATAAACTGAGTTTCGTTGTTTCCCGCCCAATTATTAGTCTGCAAAGCGTCGTAACCGGCATAAAAATAAATTTATCGGTGTGTTCGCATTCTCAAGCGAAACAAACTTATCACGGTTTGTCTGGATACACCTTCGTCCTCAAAAGGACTGAATGGACTAGTGAAACTGCACTCCGAGTTATCAACTGAACCTGCTCCAAATCCGATGGCTTGCGAATACTGTTTGCCACTTGTGACGCCACTCTCTTTACATGTATTACTCCGCAACTCATAAGCGTTTTTCTAGCCAAAGTCTCTTGATGATCACTAGTGTATACTCTGACCTCACTCATGTTTGTACAATCGCGCGGTTGTACATTTTTTTCAGCCTCGCAGTAATTTAAGTTTAGTTTAAGTATCATAAAATAAGTAAGTATAAGTTTATAGGCTAAAGCCGATCTATTCGCGAAAGCCATTTTCACAAGTCTAATGAAGTCGAGGACGAGAAGTGAGTGACGTTGGCGATACCAAAAGTTTGTTCAACTCCCGAATAAGTCCCGGGTCCTTACCAAAATTAAATTTCTTAAAAAGGTCACATAAGTTTAAGGTGTCTAGATTACACTCCCAAAATTTCAATTCAATCTGATTTAGGATAGTCTTTAAAAGTTATGTACTTCAGGCCGTTGACATAACGCATGTCAATCGCGTTTTTCTGGAAACCACGGCTTGGAAGCTGGTGGACACGATATTTCAAAAAGTCATGAACCGTTTTTTCAATATTTTTTGTAACATATACAGCATTATAAAAGCTACTGCTTGAATAATGAATTTTGAAATTAAAAAAATTAAACATTTAAAAAAATTTAATTCAAATAACATATTGTTTTGGGCCAAAACCCTATGTAATAAAATAAAGAAAAATACCAGCTTCTCGGTCATAATATCGAAAACAAGATACTTTCAACAGTCGAGGACTTGTTAAAAATAGCTTGTTACCTGGGCATCGTGTTATCAAGATATGGCTAATACGGTAGTGACGCGAAAAATTAATTAAAAAAAAGTATGCCTCCTTTACCGCGATTTCTTCAGATTCGCCCTAAAGTTATATATCGGTCATCCATTTACAAAAGAAAACAAGAGAGAACGCTATATTCGATGCCTTCGACTATCAGATATCAGTTACTAAGCTAAGGGGAGTGCGAGGGAGATAAAGGTGTACAAGTACCAAAGCGTGTGTTCCCAAGATTGCACACTTAATTTGCTTATAACTTTTTAATGAAAAAATTAAACAATTTTTGTCGAGTAGATGGACATTGATAACCACAACGAAATCTCATTAAAATTGTTTAAATGGGGTGCTAGGCGGGTTTTAGCGTTATAGGCATCTCCCAAAATTGGCAAAACCATCGCTTAAAGAAACTATGTAAGTCAAAGATACGTTTGCGAGGCAGGTGCTATAAACACTTTCTAAAGTTCAGACTGATCTAATTTGTTGAAACTACAAGGGTGTAACTTTTCCCTAAATATGTCTCAATTTTTATATTTGCATTCTTAGAATGTTTTCTGAATAAAACTCTCCTCCTTGATCAATTTGCCAACAGCAATGAAGAAATCAAAATCGGTGATAAGACTGGATTATAGACCGATCAGCTGTTTCTGCAACATCGGTTTTTCTATGAACTACAAACCACCTAAAAGTGCAACAGAGATCTCAGTATCCCAGTCAGAAATGATCGGGTTTTAATTGCAAATATGAATTAAACCGAGTTCCTTGAAAAGCCCTATTATTAGTATTGTATGCTGAGAATAACGCGATTGATCTGAGATACTCTGCATAAAAATCAACACTTGTAGAGCCTTATCTTTAAAAGTATTAATCAGATCGGTTTAAATTTAACAGTGAATTAACCGTCCATTAAAATATTTTGTCCCCGCAATGGTAGTTTTTTATATCTAGTACCTCATCTCCAGGATCATAATACTGCTCCAAATAGGGATGTGCCAAAGCTTCCTCGACGGGAATCCGTTTGTGCGGGTTAAAGGATAACATTTTTCCTAAAAGGTCTAGAGCCAACGCATCAGCGTTTGGAAAAAGTCTCGTCCAGGGTACATTTGGCTTAAATGGCAATGATTCCAAATAGTTCCGTGCCTAAAGCCCAAAGATTCACTTAGAAATGTTTATAAATACACTACTTTACTTGCCTTTTCATTTATAATACACTCTAAGTCATCTCGTGATGGTGACCCCAATACGCCAAGAATATGGTTAAGTTGATCGAGATAATGTTTTCCAGGGAATATTGGTCGATTACTTAACATTTCAGCCAAAATGCACCCAACGGACCAGATATCAATTGATTTTGTGTATCCCTTTGAGTTCAACATAATTTCAGGTGCCCTATACCACCGAGTAGCAACGTATTCTGTTAAAAATCCTGTATGGTCGTGTTCGGGATCTGCAATTCGAGCTAATCCAAAGTCGCATATCTGTAAAATAAATAAGTAAAATTATGTATTGTATTTAATAAGGCTACTATATTTAAATTAGCTGCAGCAGTTTCCCATTTAGCTGGCACTGCTCGTTTTCTGCCGCCACACAAACAGTGTACAACAGCAGTCGTCACACTACATCGATATGCGCCTATGAAAATTACGGGCTCAAGTAAAAGACAAAATTATAATGACAAAAATCGCAGATTTGTATATAAATAGATCTTTTTTTCGATAAACAAGAAAAAGTTTTATTTGTGTGTTTTTGTGAAACTCAATTCACTTTGACCCATAATGAAAAGAACATGTGACGTAATAAAAAAGGACCATCAGAAATATTGAGCTTTGCGGCAGTCTATGCGTCGAAGTCTGGGATAAGTGCCGTCCAGTATCCAATTGTCTGTTTAGTGCAATCTTTTTAGTTTTCTTCTGTTCATAGGTCTGGAAAGTGTGGGAGCAAGTCTGTTTGTGTGAGAGGCGAGTCTTGATCTGTATCAAGTGACAGTCTTAGTAATAGAATTACAAACAGGATTAAAAAATTGTAGCGTTCTAAAAAATTTTGGCTTGGCAGGATTCAATTCTTTTTGTAGACATGCCAGGACGAAAGAGCAATCTCATTTTCCTAGCCTTTTACCTTGTGGAAGCAAAGGTAGCCACAATGTGCAGCTTCCAGGTAAGCCGCCTGTCCAGATCAAGCACAAGGTACTTAAACGTGTCGGAGTGCTTAATTGGAGTCAAGTCCAGGGTGAGGCGATAAGTTTTCAGCCTGTTAAACAAAAAGGTAACATGCTGAGATTTTGTGAGATTAACAGCGATATGCAGGCCTCGCCCAGGCCTTAAACTCATTTAACATGTCCTGCACCATATCTGTCGCCTTTTTTCGCAGAGCACTTGTCGCAAGAAATGCAGTGTCATCTGCATAAGTAGCTGTTAGAACATTTTTGCTTCTAGGCGAAAGAAAAGTCCGAGGTGAATAGGGTATATGAGACTGGGCCCAGCACACCTCCTTCAGGGACTACAGCTATTATAGACCATGAAACACACTTAGATCCTTGAACATCCACCTGGAAGGTTCTGCCAATAAGAAATGAGTGGAGGAGATCAAAGTACGTAAACAGTAAGCCGCAGTGCCAAATTCGATCCAAGGCTTGCTTGACGTCGAAAAATACTTCGCAACAAAATGTTACGCAGGCATATTAGTGCCCGAGTCCTGAAAACGACTTGGACCGAGGGAGAGATGTCCGATGTTCATGCACCATTTCGCCGGCATAGGTTACGACGTATTTGGGTCGTGGGATCTTGGTAAGCCTGTCTCCTCTCCAACATAACGAGAATAAGTAAGAATTTTAGTAAGACTCGCTTAAAAATCTTGGAGAAGGTTGGCAATAGGCTTGCAGGACGAAAAGAATCTGCACAGCGGGGAAAGACGCCTTTCCTGGGGATAATAACAATATTCGCTTGCTTCCACTGCTCCGGGTGATATAAAAGAACAATCATAGCATTGAAGATACCCGTAAGGATCGAAAAAGCTGCCACTGGCAGAGCTTTAACCACTTTGCCGTCATTACTGTCATGCCCAGTTCGGCTTCAGTCGCTTAAATTGGTCTTTAACTTCTTCTGCATCAATAGGCAACATTTGAGAAGCAGGACCAGAGGGAACGTCATCAAAAGCTACTGTAACAGCAAATCCCTCTTTATCTGGGACCAATTTAAAAGGTTTAAATCTTTCTTCCAAAGAATCATCGAATTACTTATCTATTTTATCATCATTACTTGCTAGGTCAGGTTGTTAACAGCAGCATCAATATCTAGAGGACAACTTATCTGTATATATGATTTGTTCATTAAAAATTTAAATAGCCTTGCAAAGGTATTATAATTTTAGTCAAACGTTTCCAACGCAGTAATATTTCCGACTCCATTTTGTACAGTCGTGGAAGTCAAGTCACGATTTATTTGTTAGTTGTCTTTTAATATTTCTTTTTACAAAAAGCATATTTATACCCGTTACTCGTAGAGTAAAAGGGTATACTACATTCGTCGGAAAGTATGTAACAGGCAGAAGGAAGCGTTTCCGACCCCATAAAGTATATATATTCTTTATCAGGATCACTAGCCGAGTCGATCTAGCCATGTCCGTCTGACTGTCCGGATGAACGCTGAGATCTCGGAAACTATGAGACATAGGCTATTGAGATTTGGCGTGCAGATTCCTGAGCTTCTTACGCAGCACAAGTTGGTTTCAGCAGAGTGCCACGCCCACTCTAACGCCTACAAACCTCCCAAAACTGTGGCTTCTACAGTTTTGATGCTAGAATAAAAAGTTTAGCTGAAATGTATTGCTCTCATCAATACCTATCGATTGACCTAAATAAAGTTTGCCACGCCCACTTTAACGCCCACAAATCGACCAAACCTGTGACGCCCACAATTTTCATGCTAGATAAAAAATTTTAACTGAAATATATTGGTCGAGTCAATACCTATCGATTGATCCAAAAAAATTTTGCCACGCCCGCTCTAACGCCCATAACGCTTAAATCTGTTTACCGCCGGTATGTGGCGCATTTTAATCTCGCTTTACTGCTTGCATATCTCCATCTCCATCCGATGTATCGTTCAAAAGTTATAGCCAAAAAAGCTTTTTAAGGACTTATAAAAATGAAAGTTTTATTTTCTTTGTCAGTCCAGGAACCTATGAGAAACAACTTTTGGAAAGAGCAAGTAGTGTGACCGGAAGACAGCTATAATTCGCCAAATTTCGAACGCCCATGAATACTAAAGCTACAGAGTTGTTATATACAGTGAGCACAATAATTATTCGCACAGTAACTATTTTTAACTTAAAATCCTTATTACAGGGAAGCTGTCAAACTTTTTCTATAAACATGTGTACAAACAAAAATCCATTGTTGTTATTGTGCACAAAGAAAACGGAAAAAAATACAAAAAAAGGTATGAAAAAGGAGAAACAAAAATTATTCGTACATCTTACTGTTATCCTCAGCTATTTATAAGTGCAACGGTAACCGGTACTTAGAGTAACAATGCACTTCTTTATTTCTGTTATGACTGAAGTCATTTTGGCTGCGTTCCTTGTTGAGATCGTGCCAAATGGGACGAGGTAAAGATTTGTCCCTAGATTTGGGAAAAACTATATTAAAATAGTAGCTAGCTAGCTTTCGTGAAATCGGCAAAATCGTTGGCATAGCACCTACCACCATTCACAGCGTGATCATAAAATATGTAACTACTGGAAATATAGATCCAAATCACAAAAAAGCTGAGAGGCCTATCAAACTTACATCTCGAGAAGAACGTAAAACGGTGTCTACGGTTTTACAAAACCCAAGAATTACCACAAAAATACTTTGTAAAATTCAGGTAGTGACTACCTACACAAGGTCGGTTTACATGGAAGAGCTGCTCATCGAAAACCATTGATTTCTGCCATCAACAAAAAAAAGAGGCTAGAATTTGCTAAACTTCATTTACATCAGCCGGTTTCGTTTTGTGAAAATGTTATACTAAGTGATGAATCGAAATACAACATATTTGGACATGATGGCCCTTCTAAGGTATGGAGAAAAAATAAAGCTATGAAGGAAAAAAAATTTGATCCCAACCGTTAGACATGGCGGCGGTAATGTTATGGTGTGGGGCGTATAGCTGCTGGTGGAGTCGGTCGAATGGTATTTATCGATAATAAAATGGATAAGTTTAGGTATAAAGGAATTTTAAATGAAAATGTAGTCCCAAGTGTCCTTAAACTTGGCCTTAATCCATTGACATTCTTATTTCAGCAAGATAACGATCCCAAACACGCCTCATGTCTAGTGCAAGAATGGCTTATTTATCACTGCAAGCAGCTCAAAACACCCCCCAAATCACCGGACTTAAATCCCATTGAACATGTTTGGGATATCCTTGAAAGAAAAATAAGGAAGCACAACATTTCATCAAAAGCAACACTAAAATAGGTTATGCAGCCTGAATGGGATAATATCAGCCCTAATGAGACGGATAATTTGGTAAAAAGCATGGGTCGAGGTTTACAAGCAGTTATTGATGCTAAGGAACGACCCACAAAATATAAACTATAAAAAAAATGTACTAACATTTTCCTTAATTTAATGAAGTGTACAAATCATTTTTGTTCCTTAAAAAAGTGACACTTTTCATTTATTTTTAATTTAAATTTGAATTTAATTAAAATTTTAAGAGGAATCCCTAATATGTTACACTTTTTAATAATTTTCATAAATGTTAATCTTAATTATGGAAAATTCTAAGTATTTAATATTTAACATTTGTTGACATATCAATAAATTAAGTTGAAATTTCAAAGTGTAAGGAAGTTTCGAAATACTGTACGCCTTTATAGCGTGAGTTGTCTAAATAACACAGTTTGAAAATTATCGCCAAAGGCTCTTTTTCCCGTTTTTTTTTTTTTAATTGTTTGATTTCTCAAATACGTCTCTAACGATTTCTAGTTAAACTGTTAAGCTTTGCCACACTATGTTTGGTTACATATCGATTAAGCCAATTACCCGATTAATCCAAAAAGTGACCGCGTAACTCAAGACAAAAGATGGGCACTATCCCACTGAGTGCGAGTTCGTTTATGCCTAGTACTTAAATCGACAAAAACCGCGATGTTTAACCTATGGTTAATAGGAGTGAGCGTGAGGCAAATACGCGGCTAACTCTATTCGTCGGGTCTGTTTTTCAGCGCGGTACTCAGATGAGCTCATGAAATACCAGATATAGCGAGTGAATTTCGATGAATAAGAAATTTAATCGTTGGCGGTGTTCGTGCAAAAACGGTGTGAAAACAAAAAAAACTAGGAAGATCGCTATAGTCGAGTACCTTGACTATCAAATACCCGTTACTAAGCTAAAGTAAGATATTTCCTTTCAGCCGAAGTGAAAATAGAATAGAGACAATAGCGAATTTTCACAAGTTAGAACCGTTTGGACTCTTTTAAGTATTTATAGCACTTATCTCGCACACAGTTATTTGACTATATCCATTTTTTTAACAATAAATAATGTAAATGTAAATGTAAAAATAAATAATGTTCGTTTTTGTAAAACAGGTCCCAGTTCTTGCCAAGAAGGACATAAGCTGGAGGCTGGTCACTTCTTTTAAAAAGCACAGCAATGTTTCTCAATCAACAATTTTTTTAAACGCTATAGTGCCTAAACTATCAGATACCCGTTACTTAGCTAAAGGGACCAAGTGGAGATGGCGATATGTAGGCAGCAAAGCGAGATTGTAATGCGCCAGCTACCTGAAAACTATGGTCAATCGTGGTCAATCGATAGGAATTGACAAGACCAATGCATTTCAGTTAAAATTTTTTTCTAGCATACAAATTGTGGGCGCCACATGTTTGGGCGGTTTGTGGGCGTTAGAGTGGGCGTGGCATATTGGCGTAACAAACGTGCGCTGCGTACAAGGAACAAAAAGTCCCTGAAGCGTGAATAGGCTATTACTTTTGCCCACCTCTAGTTGCCTATGCAAAACCTTTGTAAAAAAAACACGGTTAAGCCAATAACTCCATAACTGAACCCTAATAGGCCTGTTGGATTTCTACCGAAATCTGGTTTTGCTGAAAGGTTTTGTTTGCGTGCCTCAAGTACAGAACCAGTGGCAATAGTCGCCGCAATTAGTACAGAACAAATTGGGCTGCGGAGAAGTGAACACGTCAAGATTTCTTTTCGTACTGATTTTATCGAGCACGGATCCGGGTTTATATACATGATTTGGGGTTACAAGGATATTTACTTAGGTCTAGTCTAGACACAAATGGACAACATGGTTTATTATCAGATAACAGGAAAATAGCCTAAATAAGCAATTACATCTACCAAATGGTGTGAAGACACGTCCGTCGGCTGGATGCATATGGTTTATGACCCGTTTATCATATGCAGATGTGCGCCGACCAAGATATCAGTTATGGAAGGCTATATTATGAAATTAAAAAAAGTACTTAAGCAACAATAAGAGGGAAATTTATGATTTAAGATATTTGGTTCAATTCTGAAATACAAATCGAAATAGGAATTATTCTTAGGGTTAGAGAACCATGTAAATGCCTGATTTTTTTGAATGCTTGATCTTTAATAGAGCTACCAATTCTGGCTTGAAAAATAAACACAGAAAATGTCAGAATACC
This sequence comes from Drosophila suzukii, assembly GCF_043229965.1. NCBI lineage: Eukaryota > Metazoa > Arthropoda > Insecta > Diptera > Drosophilidae > Drosophila > Drosophila suzukii. Next base: position 6,132,794 of record NW_027255896.1, on the reverse strand, counting down.
AGTATATTTTTGTAAACAAATAACAAGATATAAGGAAAATGGGATCACCTAGTTATAGGCTATAATGATTACCTATACCTAAATAGGGCTAAAGATTTTGGTTTAAAAAGTACAAAAATAATATAATAAATAGTATCAGTGAACTTTTTTAACAAATGAAAAAAGGAGGATCAGATAAAATTTTCTTTTTATGATTACCAATATCTCTTTAATGCTTTTAATGGAACAGAACTATGCAAAAATGTTTTTCTTATAATATTTATTAATTTCTTCATACCATCTCCTTTTCTAGGCTATAATAAAGTTGAGGAATTATTATAATTTCACTTTTCTGTGGCGAAAAAGAAAGGTTTCTCATAAATATCAAGTGCAAAGTGGCAGGCAGCTGTCGCCAGTGAGTTCCCCCGATTGATTGAGTCAATTTATTTAGGTCAAAGTAGCTATCAGCAACGAACGAATTTCTGCTAAGTCGAAATCGTACATACTCCCGCCGTTGAACTAATGTTTAACAATCGTTAATGTTGATCGTGAAGGGCTGGACCGAAGAACCGCCCCTATTTACAGACGTGGGCGGCATTTTATTCAGCTGAAGGGTATTTCTAGGTTTTTGTCATTTCTTCATAAATTGAATTACAACAATAATTATTATAAAAACTAATGCAATGTAAAGAGCAATATGATAATGTTCAATAGTCTCAAGATTATGTGGTAATTTAAAACTATTGGGAGGCAAGAGTTGAGCCTCTCGTTGATACAACTCCTTGTATTTAAGGTTTGGGTCTTCCATCAAACTTGTAGAGGTAGATCTTGTTGAATTAGGTCGTAAATTCTCCGTGAGTTCTCCTTCTCCAAAGCGAACATACGATGTACTTAATGTGGTTTCCAATGTGTCTTGACTTGTAATTGTCATTAAGGAATTTCGAATGGTGCATCCAGGTTTTGCAACCATTAATCCTGAACCTCTTAACTTTATATTGGAGGTTTCGTCTAAGCAAACTGCAGATAATGTTAGCGTAAGATCCACGCTGTTGTAAAGATCCAGTGATTTTTAGCATGGTTCTTAGCCAAACTAACGGTCTTTCTGCCTTTATTAATTTGCAAAAAGAATCCGTTTTATTACAAAACATCTGCATTTCGCAGCTAGTTTCCGAGAGAACATTTCTTGGTTGTTGTAACATATAAAATCATCTTTCGCTTTCTCTTGACAAGCCTTCAAATCAATCTCGGACATTTCAGCAAATTCAACTCGATGACTGTTGATTGCGATGTATGCATATTGCGATGTGTGTATACTGATTCCACCTTCAGCCAGAAATGGAATTGGTGTCAATCTGTAGATATCCGAAGTCTGAGTAGATACCAAAGGCAAGTTTACCTTGATGATAACATGCTCCTTTATAATGGTTCCCTCAGCCCTCATCATCTGATATGCCATTTATATATTATCAGGAGAGACTGGAAGCATTTGTCCAGACTTCAAATGATTTCGTATCTGATCTAACTGATCCTTTAATTGTCTTGGTGACAGCAACATCGGACTTATTGTGCTATGCCGAATATCTGTTAAAACGTTTATGATCTCGGTTTGCATTCTTGCAAACTGGAGGCTAATAGCGAGAGTTGAGTCGCAAGTGTTATGTACCATGAAAATTTATTAAATCTACTTTCAGTACCAGTTGTTTCTGCGATATAATTGTCTAGCTTTTTCGAACGCTTGGAATTCGAGATCTCATCCCTTTTAATAACATTAATTGTAGAGTCAATCAAAGATGTTTGATTTCTTAACAAAGTAAGCAAATGCTTATCGTTTGCACCATTTTATCAGCGTAAGTAGAGTCCAATACGCCGAAGAGACTACTAGCAATATTTCCAACGATGTCCAACGGCGCTCTTGGCTGTCGTGATCTTGCTATCAGCATGTTTTCAGCTTGAAGATCCTCCTCGATGTGTTTAAAATGTTGATACATGCTTGTACATGCCTCAGTTTCTGGAAACTGCTTGAACAAGTGTCCAATTTTTGTTGTGCCCATTGAAAAGGTATTCATATCCTTCCAGTAAGGTTGCAAATTATAATAAATTAAGGACCAATCCGTTTTCGCAAGTTGACTCTTTCCAATCCTTTCAAAGAATATTACAGGTTTCGATGCAAATTGAGTAACGTTAATTAATTGTGCTGCTACTAACGGTAATAGAAGAAGCATAACAACTAACGCTATTGTCAGCGAAGGCATTGCTGATTTCTTCGACCTTTTCGTCTGCCTCTCATCAGGTGAATTCTAATCTTCCTCCTCGGCAGTTGAGAATAATGGGGCGATGTGTTGAATATCTCGTTTAAATATTCCTTTACTCGTTTTGACTTCTACAACTCTGACATAATTATCCTTGCCATGAATTGTCTTAGCAGAACTGATGGATTATCTTCCTTTATCAATACTAATGCTTCTTCCTTTACGTTCGCCGAGGATCTTCTCCATTTTTGACGATAATCAGTTGACCATTGAGTGCAAAAAGCATGCTTCAACTTGGAAACGGCTTGCCATCTCTGTCCCAATGATTGTGGTTGCTGAGATGGCTCACTATCTGCTTGTGAGGTTAATGGTTCTCCAATTAGAAAGTGACCCGGGGTAAGTGCCGTTATATCATTTGGATCGCTCGATAGCGGAACCAAGGGTCTTGAATTAATGATAGCTTCTATTTCCACTATCACAGTTTCTAATTCCTCATAGGTCAGATACGCTGTAGAAACATTCTTTAGCAATAAATGTTTTGCTGATTTTACCGCCGCTTCCCAAAGTCCTCCAAAATACGGTGCTCTTGGTGGGATAAACTTAAAGTTGACGCCTTATTTATTGCAGGTCTCCACTATAGACCTCTTAGCCTTTTCTGAGAAGATAGCTTCTTCCAATTCCTGAAGCTTATTCCTTGCTCCAACAAAATTCGTAGCGTTGTCGCAGTGTAGAGTCTGACATTTTCCTCGACGACTTATGAATCGACGAAGTGCTGCCTAGAATGCTTCTGTGGTTAAATCACTGACTAATTCCAAATGCACTGCCTTGCTCGCAAGGCAATAAAAGATTGCTATGTAGGCAGTATGTGGTTTCTTTCCACGAATTTTGTAGTGAATCTTAAATGGTCCACAATAGTCAACTCCAGAATTTAGGAACGGTCGAGCTTGTGTGACTCTTAAGGGTGGTAACTGTTCCATTAATTGTGGTTTAGCTCTGGTGCATTTGACACATTTTAAAATGACATTACGAGCTATTGTTTTTGCCTTTATTGCCCAATATCTTTGCCTTGATGTGGCTAATAGAGTTTAAGCACCAAAATGCATATTTTCCTTGTGGATTTTTTCAAATATTAATTTGACTATTGGATCATTATACGGCAATAGTACAGAATGTTTTGCATCGAATGAAAGCTCAGATGCTTCCAATCTGCCTCCAACTCGAATGAGATCATCCTGATCTAAGAAAGGCGTTAGGGCGCTGAGATTACTGCCTCGTCCGACTTTCCGGCATTTCTTTAATTCTTTGATTTTGGCGCTAAAATTATTGTGCTGAATTAATCGGAGAACTATATTTCGAGATTGTTCCAACTCTTCAAATTTCACCATTGTCGTTGCGTCTGAAGATTTCCTTTTAAAACGCATGATGTAGCCTACTATTCTTAGTAATTTATCAAATGAATTCCCGTGGTTTATGCCATAAAGCCTATTCGGACATTGACTTGGTAGCTACCAAGATTTATGGGTTCTCCTGGGGAATTGCACGGCGTTCTGATTTTGCCGCAACAAATGGTAATGGCCATTTTGATGATGGACCATAAAAGAACAGTGGACCATAGAACCAAAGACCGAAATTGGTGAATTTGGATCCACTTATTCCTCTTGACACTATGTCTGCACTATGGCGCCATTCCCTTTGCAACGATGCTTCTTGAATGGTGGTAATTCTAGTAGCCACAAATTTGTCCTTTATTGTCTTTGGGCTATTTATCCAGGACAACACAATATGTTGCAGTTCGTTGCAGCGACAATTGTTCCTTTATGGTCGCTGTTAATTGAGCACCTAAAACTGTTGCCTTCAATTCTAGTCTCGGGAACGTGATTGTATTTACTGGGGCTAAACGCGACTTTGCACATAATAGCTGTACAGTCACTCGAAGATAAATGGCTACAGCATACGCATTTTCTAAAGCGTCGACGAACGTATGTATCTCCTTCGATACCGGAATCTTTCCATCAAACACATGACGGAAAATTTTAATGTCACTTAATATTTTTATATCTTCCCGGAATTGCTTCCATTCTGATTGTAACTGCGTTGGCAATTCTTCGTTACATTCAAATTTCTCCTTTGTTAAGCCTTGCATGAATATTTTGGCTTTTATGACTATTGGAGAAAATAGACCGAGAGGATCGAATATTTTGAATATTTCTGAAACCACATCGCGTCTTTTGTCTGTGGTCACAGTTTGTGTTTTTCCACAGAGTTTGTCAATCGTAGGATTCCAAGTAATTCCCAAGGTTTTAATGCTGCAGTCCTCATAGGCAGCATCTTCAAATTGTACGGTAGGAATGATATCTTCCTTATCCAATCCTTGAAGAAGATGGTTACTATTTGCGCACCATTTTCTTAATTTTAATCCGGAACTTAATAGTATGTGATTAAGCTTCTTGTGAATTTGTAGGGCCTCTGGAATTGTATCAGCTCCGGTGATACAGTCGTCGACGTAAAAATCATTTTTAAGAGCAGACGATCCTATAGGATATTTCTGCATTTCCTTGCTTGCTAAATATTCCAAACATTTTGTTGCCAGATATGGTGCAGACTTTGTGCCATAAGTGACGGTTTTCAACCGAAAAAACTTAAGCCTTTCTGACGGATCTTTTCTCCAGACGATCATTTGATATTGTTGATCCTTTGGATTTATTCAAATCTGCCTGTACATTTTTTCAATGTCAGCAGTGAATAAATATTTATGCATTCTAAATCGAAGCAGTATTGACATTAAACTGTTTTGCACTGTAGGACCTTTGTGCATTAAATCGTTCAGTGATTTCCCGGAAGATGTCACTGCAGATGCGTCAAATACAACTCTTAATTTGGTTGTCTGACTGCCAGGTTTGAGAACACAATGATGCGGTATAAAATAATGGGACTTCGGAAGATGTATATGAGGTACTTCCTTCATGTGCCCATACTCCTTCATGAACTCTATGTATCCTTTTTTTATTGCCTGATCTTTTTGCAATGGTTTCTCCAACGATAAAAACCGCCTCGTGGCTATGTCACGACTCTCCCCCAGCGCTGAAGTATGCTCCAAAAAGGGTAACTTAACAATTAGTCTAGAGTCCTGAGCCTTCTGAACGTTCTGAAGGAAGTGATCTTCACACTGTTTCTCCATTGGTGAATAGCATTTTGTCTCTGGTTGAAAATTATCCAATTCCCAGAATTTACCTTTTCTCCTTGCGTAAGTACAGCACATACTGATGATGTAGGTGCTCTCTCTGAAATTTTCCCGGCTACAATCCATTCAAGTTTGGTATTCTGCAGCTAGTAATGCTCGGCTCCAAGAAGAACATCAATTTTTCCAGGCTTTCCAAATTGTGGGTCAGCCAACCTTATATTTTTTGGTATTTTCCAATTATCAGTCGAAATTATATAAGTTGGTTGATCAGCGACCATTGCTTCAAGCCGTGAACTAAAATCGCCTTGTTTTGACTTAAGCAGAACGGTGATCCTTGCATTGGAAGTCTGAGATTTTCCACCAATGCCATTTATTTTCAGCATCGAATTTGTGGTTTTCAGTGAGAGCTTTTTTATTGCTATATTGGAAATGGCATTAATTTGGGATCCAGGTTCAAGCAGGGCTCTGAATTCTGCCTTTTGTCCATTTACTCCTTGAATAATTACTCGGGCAGTCGCCAGAAGAATATAACTGAAGAATAACTATCCGAGAGGTCCGGTTTTGTTTCCAAATGCAAAAAGGTATTGAGTTTTTTGTTGCATTTAAAGCAATCTCTCTTTGTGCATGTCTCTGACGGGTGATTTTGGCTTAGACATTTAACACATAATTTTTGTCTTTGAACCCAGTTAAGACGTTCTGCTGGGGTTTTCTATAAAAACTCTATGCATTTATATATGCTGTGACTTGGTTTCTTACAAAAAAAACAGCTATATTGTGTTTCAGCTCCAATTGATGCACATGTATTTTGATTTTTTCCCTTTTCTGATCCAATGGCTTCAAGAGTGAGAAACCTTTTTTCAAGAAAGTCGAAAAATTCATCCAAAGGCTGAATTTGCCTTGTATTTTGAACGGATTGCTCATACAACAAGTGGTTTTGTCAATCAAGATTCTTTGTTAGAAGACAGAGTAGAAGTGGATCCCATTTGTCTGTCTCTATGCTGATGTTATTGAGAGCAGATAATGTTTCCTTCACGTTATTATGCAACGATTTAATTGTTTTGGAATCATTTGTTTTTACTTTATATTTATTACTTAATACTCTTTTATTGTTGAAGCATTCTTCAAGTGTTTCCACGCAGTTGAATAATTTGCCTCTGTTAGCGATAAATAACGAACTAGGCGCTCTGCCTCTCCATTTACGTTATCTTTAAGTACCACATTTTTTGTATAGTGGGTAACGTTGATTCATGAATCATTTTTTTGAATATATCATGAAACTGTTGCCACTTAAAATATTCCCCATCAAATTTGGGTTGTGCTACCTTTGGATAATGAACAGCACTTGTTGGAGAACTATTTGTTGTCTCCTTTTTTACATACATTTCTGTTTGTACCTTTATGACTGCATTTTCTGCTGCCATGTATCTGCTGTCGTCATATCCAAGTTACTTCGGGTCATTACATTTTTTATAAATTTGGACATGAATACCTTTTATTTAATTCCAGTATTGTGTAATGACAGGGGTGAAATTTTTGTTTCTTCAGTCATTTTATTCATGATAAGCTATCAAGCAACACCCTTTGTTCTCTGAACATCGATTCTATTTTAATGTCCTCTGCTGTTGATGCGATGGATGTAACATCCGCTTCCAAGAGAGACAACTGATTGTTGAATTCTGTCTTATAATCCTCAACCAGTTGCTTAATTTTATTAACAAATTCATTGTTAAAATAGTCGTGGTATAACGTGACTCCTTTAAGGAGACCATTTATTTGATTATCTCCGGAGTAAAATTTATCCTACAGGGATTCTAATGTTAATAAACGTTCTCTGTAGTAGGCTGGCTTAGTCTTCCTGTCGATGGAGTCCTTTTTGTAACTCCGAATGACATTCTGAATTTACTCTCCTATAGATAACTGTCCTGTCAACAACTGATGAATGCTGTTCGGTGCCATTTTTACCTTTTTATATAATCCGATTAAGAGGTATTTTGTAATGATGTGCCTCGAATCACACCGTTGGATATGTATATGTAAATTGGCTTTGAACAGATCGATCAGTGGAACAGCAGTTTATCTGGTTCAAATCGCCTGGTTGATCAGAACCTGTCCTTTTACAACGTAGATCCTTACAGTGTTTGATCGCCAAGTTGATCGCACACCTAAAGTTGTTGAACTTACCGTCTTTTGGTCGCCTTGTTGACCGTTGAAGACTGTAATTGAAGTCGTGAAGTCGGATCAAATGGATATTGTATTTGACCGAAATATGCGGTTCAAATTTTTATCAAATTGACCTTTGGTTGATTAAATTATGATCGATTGTGGAAGTTCAAATTGGAGTGCCAATTTGTTGCGGTTCAAAGTCGGGATTTCTACCGAAATCTGGTTTTGCTAAAAGGTAGAAGTACAGAACCAGTGGCAATAGTCGCCGCAATTAGTACAGAACAAATTGGGCTGCGGAGAAGTGAATACGTCAAGATTTCTTTTCGTACTGATTTTATTGAGCATCGATCCGGGTTTATATACATGATTTGGGGTTACAAGGATATTTACTTAGGTCTAGTCTAGACACAAATGGACATGGATAGCCTAAATAAGCAATTACATCTAAACTAAAATAAAAAAGAACTATTAGCGTCGCTTGTGAACGGTTGTGTTTACTCTTGTGCTCTGAATTTTTTGTCTATTCTGTGATTTTTTGCGAGTGTTTTGTGTTTGTTTATTAACAAAGCTTAGTCTAACCGCTGGGTGTGTGTTTAGTGTTTTTTTACTAGATCTCCCAGTGATTATAGTTATTTTAACATTTATATTAGATTTGTTTAATCTACTAGCTTTGTTAGTGTAATTCTTATACTCACTAAACTTGCTAAAACTCTTCGATTCTCACTCTCTCTCCCGCTCTATATTACAACTGTAACTTAAACTCTCTCTGAACCTGCCAAATTTCTGGTAGACTTTTGGTGTGCTATTCTCTTGTCTCTCTCTCTCTCTCTCTCTCTCTTGCTTGCTTTACATTGTAACTGTTCCTGCGTAAAGTTGTCAGTGTCCCACAAGCAACGCTCAATCGATAGAAGATTTTTTCTCTCGTGCTCTCTTACGTTTAAATTATTACGCGATCTCGCGCTCTTATTTTTTTCGTGTTTTGTGCCTTTGCGGTTTTGGAATTTGATCCCAGTGCCAAATTTACTCGAGGTATTTTTCATATATTATTCTATTTTATTTAATCTCCTTAAAATGGCTCTTGTCTGCTCTAAGAAAAATTGTACTCTTTCGTCTTCAACTAAAGACCCTTTTATTTTCTGCTGGCTCTGCGAGTCGATGATGCACGTTAAATGCGCAGGATTTATTGGTAGAGTCAAAGACTTCATTGATCAGAATTCTGGACTCATGTGGTCATGTGGATCCTGCAAGGAAATGGTTGTTGAGATGAGCGGCTTTATGAAGCAGACTCGAGACAGCCTTTTGAATCTCTCTGGTGCTTTTAAACAGCACAATGAGGGGTTCAATTCCGTTTGTGCCCAATTTAATAATAAAAAATTACTAACTGAGTCGCCTAAACGTAAAAAAACCAGCTTAGCGGCAGTTAATACGGTCACGGTATCCACCCCAAATCCGAACTTGGTGGCTGCAGCAGTCCCTGTTGACACTGTGGTAAGTGAACCTACTGCGCCTATGGATACAGCTGTTTTAGGTGAAGTCACTGCTTCTCGAAGTCGGGTGGTAAAAAAACCTTCAGTGCCGGCTACGGTGCCGACCGTACCTATAGGTACAGAAGTTACCGTTTCTGGCTCTCAGCTTAGTGAGGTGCAATCTGCTGCTGGGGGACGTAAGAAATTATCAGTTGTTCCACAAAGAAAACAATTATTTGTTTCGAGATTCACCCCAGATACCACATCTGAGGATGTTTTGGAATTTATTCGTGAAAAATTCCCATCCGAGAATATTTCAGTGGAACAATTTAGATTTTCATATGCTCGTAGTATATCGTCGTTTAAAATATTTGCTCCGCCTGATGTGTTTAAGGTACTACTTTCTGAAAGCTTTTGGCTTAATGATGATTTAGTAATAAAAGAATTTGTTCCCAATAAACCGAGAACAAATAACAGACCTTCCACTGCGCCAAAAAACTAAAAAGTTTATTTTTGGCTTATCAAAATGTTAGGGGACTAAATATGAAGCTACCCAAGCATTATGCTGACTCCTCTGCATTTACTGCTGATATTTTGGCTTTTACGGAAACTTGGCTGAAACCAGAGATATCTGAGAATGAAGTTCTGTCAAACAATTTTAATGCCTATAGGACCGATCGCTCCTCACGTAGGGGAGGCGGTGTGCTGATTGCCGTTAGCACTAGCCTAACATCCGAGAGAGTTCACTCTGATACTCCTAATGAAATTGAATTTGTTAGTGTGAAAGTTTCCTTGCAATCATTCTCTATATTTGTTACATGTTCCTATATTCCACCTGGCTCTGATTTAATAATTTATGAGCACCACCTGTCTGCGATAAAATCTGTTCTATCCCTTCTTTCTAACAGTGACCTTTTGATTATTTTGGGTGACTTTAATCTCCCTGGTATTTCTTGGTCTCCTCCTACTGACTCACTTGTCGCTATACCTCTATCCGCCCATGATTTTGTTGATGGTCTTCTAGAATTATCGTTACAGCAAGTAAGCTTTATACGGAATTCATTAAATAGACAACTAGATCTTGTGTTTGTTTCAGACCCGTCTGAAGTCACGGTATCTAGAATTGACGCTCTTGTTGTACCTGAAGACCGATATCATCCAACAATGGAATTGACAATCTGCCTCCCATGCGTTGATACCCTCTCTCCTTTAGTTTCTCAAACTAAAGTGAGATGTTTCCGAAAATGTAACTTTAAAAAACTTAACGACATGATTTCTCAATATAATTGGACAGAATTGTACAATTGTATGGATATTGAAAGCGCCACTGAACACTTCTATATAGTGTTAAATACCTTTTTTAATGAATGCGTTCCTGATAGGTTTCCTTCAAAGACAAACAGGCCACCTTGGTTTACCAATGCGCTTCAAAGACTTAAAAACCTTAAGACAAACACTTATAAAAAGTATAAGAAATCGGGTAAGCCATCTGATTTTTCGAAATATGTGGTGGCTCGATCGGATTTTAATGTTCTTAATAGTCATTGCTATTCCATGTATTTAAGTCGATGTAAATTTGAATTTTCAAATGATCCGAAGCAGTTTTATAACTTTGTCAATGCCAAGCGTAAGTCGTCAGCATTGCCTTCATCGGTACGTTTTAACTCAATGGAGGCATCGACGGATTCTGAAATTGCTGATTTATTTGCCGAGTTTTTCCAAACTACTTATAGTTCGGCTGCTTGGTCAAATTCTAACTACCCTAATACCTTAAATAAGGCAAATTGTATCTTTACCCCTGAAATTACGGAAATTTCTCTCGTAAGAGACTTAGAAAAAACAACGCCAACTTATTCTCCCGGTCCTGATGGACTCCCCGGGTGTGTGCTTAAGTTTTGTGCGTCAACCATATGTAAACCGATTCTTAAACTTTTTAATTTGTCTATTTCATCGTCAGTTTTTCCTACTATCTGGAAGGACTCTTTTATCATTCCACTTCACAAAAAGGGTGCGAAGGCGGATGCCCAGAATTACAGAGGTATTTCTAAATTGTCGGAAATTCCTAAAGCATTTGAACGTATTATTACTTCTCATTTGCAACATTTATGTTCCTCGCTAATATCACCGTGTCAGCATGGTTTTGTTAAGCGAAGATCGACCACCACCAACCTTCTGGAATTGTCATCTATTGTAATAAATGGATTTAAGAATAAAATGCAGACTGACGTTATATACACTGATTTTAGTAAGGCCAAATTAAATCAGCTTGGGTTTCCATGTAATCTATTAACTTGGATTTCAAGTTATTTGAATGGTAGGACTCAGAGGGTTATATTCAAGAACGCTGCCTCAAAACTGATCTATGTGACATCTGGAGTGCCTCAGGGCAGTCATTTGGGCCCTTTGCTGTTTACTTTGTTTATTAACGATCTTCCCTCTATCATAACACACTCTCGTGTACTAATGTATGCTGATGATGTTAAGCTTTGTTTATCACATAATGATATAGCGTCGGGTTTCAACTTACAGTCAGATATTGATTGTTTTCAGGGATGGTGTGAGTATAACCTTTTAAATTTGAACTGCCTTAAATGCAACGTTATGACTTTTCATAGAGGTACTCCTACTTTTGTTAGTTACTCTCTGCAAAATACGCCACTCGACCGTATATATTCAGTTAATGACTTAGGCGTTCTTCTGGACCCAAAACTTAAACTTGACTGCCACATAATGTCCACTGTCAGCAAGGCCATGAGTGTTCTTGGGTTTATAAAGCGTTGGTCAAAAGAATTTGATGACCCTTATACAACCAAATTATTATTTACCTCCCTTGTCCGTCCTATTTTGGAATATTGTTCTTCGGTTTGGAGTCCACAATACCAAGTGCATATTGACCGTATTGAGTCGGTACAAAAAAAATTTCTTCTTTTTGCCCTTCGTAGTTTGAACTGGGATCAAAACATAAGGCTACCTTCCTATCAGAGTAGATTACTATTGCTTAATTTACCTACCCTTGCAAATCGTAGAACAATGCTTGGTACTATTTTTATGCAAAATCTTATAAGAGGTGATATTGATTCTGTAGAACTTGTAAACCGCCTAACTTTCAATGTTCCTGTTAGACTAACACGAAATTATTATCCCCTAAATTTGCCACGATGTACATCTAATTTTTGTCTGCACGAGCCCTTTCGCGTTCTATGTAATAATTATAACAACCTTTATCATTTAATTTGCACTTCAACTTCTATCCCGGTATTAAAAACTAATATTTTAACTCATTTGCTTCATTCTTAGATGCTTCTTTTATTTTCATTTGTGTCCCGTCTCTATTTGTTTTTTGTATCTTCCTCGCGAACTCGTATTTTTTGCCCAAATTGATAAAAGGGCCCCGCGCGTAACAAGCACGTGCTTGGTGTCGTTGGGCCACTTGTTTGTACTGCTCGTAGTGCATCAACGTCCAAATAAATATACAAATGGTGTGAAGACACGTCCGTCGGCTGGAAGCACATGGTTTATGACCCGTTTATCATATGCAGATGTGCGCCGACCAAGATATCAGATACCTATTTATTTAGGTCAAAGTAACTATCAGCTACGAACGAATGTCTGCTAAGTCGAAGTCGTACAAGGCCTTTATACAGTTTAAAGATTAAGATTCTTAAAATTTTTACAAAGGTAAAAGGTCACTCTTAAAAATGTTTAATCAACAAAAACTTTTACCCGTTCAAAACAAATACCGCTGTCTGAGCATTGCATTTTGTTTGCGCGTATCCAAACTCTATTTTAAACAGCTCAATATAAGAGGCTTTAGTTCTAAAACTTCTGGAAAAACCCACTAGCTTAGTGGGAAAACCTCAAAATTTCGAAAAAGGCAGTTACTTCTGAAACACAATAGGTACACCCTTAAGCTATTTGTCGTTAAAAAAAAGTATTTAAAAATACTATGCACCACTTATCGTAATTTGTCTTAATACTGAAGATTAAAAATTATGCGTAACTTTACTTGAAATGTACTTCAAAAATGTACTGCAAAACATGAGAGAAGGATATATTCTATATTAGAGCTGTAAAAACATCGATAGTAATACCGATAGTATCGATAGTGGCTGGGCTGCGCGATACCTCGATTTTTTTTCCACCATCAATGTATCGCGTTTATTTAACATCCAAAGCCAAAGCATTTAAACACGCTAGAGGTGCATAAACATCGATGTTCGTGTCCACCGATGTTTTCGATGTTTTCAAAAAAAACATCGAGTGAAACATCGATGTTAAAAAAAAAAAAAAGAAAATGCAAAAAGAACAGAAACAGCACAAACAGTAACATGAGATTTATTTGAGATCATTTAAAGTGCCTATTTCTATTCAGGAACAAAAGTTGATTAACAACTTCAGGTTTAAGCCTTGTCCTGCGGTCAGATATGGTTTGTCCAGCTTTGCTGAATACTCGATCAGACTCACAGGACGAGGCTTGTACACAGAAATATTTTTTTGCAACCAATTTCAGTTCGTTGTCAGCAGTCATCTGTAAAAAATATTTCTTATTTAACATGTTAGTCATAATTATTTTAAAATCATACCTCCCAATACTTCAAGGGGTCGCAAGTGTCAGGAATGTTTTCTTTTTCCATATATTGCCTTGTGGCAGAGTTGTTTGTGAAAACATCGATGGTGGTCATGAACCACCGATGGTTCCGATGTTTTGAAAACATCGATGTTATCGATGTTTCACTCGATGTTTCTGCACCTCTAAAACACGCTCCTTATGCTTAACAAAAATCAGTGGCTGCTGGATTAAATTTTTGTGGTACAAAGTCATTAAGAGCAGTTTTCCAAAGAATGGATTATTTAAACTTGTTATTTTAGTTTTTATTAAACGTTTTCTTTGTTTAATTCGTAATCAACAACAATTCCCGAGGAACGGATGATCTCTCTTTTGTTAATCTCATTATATTCATTATAATCTCAAGTAGTTCTTAACTTTATTTAATTTATAATCAACTATGTCAATATCATGTAATTCCCGAGGGACGGATGATCTCTCTTTTGTTAATTTCATTATAATCATTATTATCTTAACTGGTTCTTAACTTTAATTTATAATCATGTTTTCGCTTATAATTATAATCAATAAAAAAACATGTTTATGAAATGTGCTTGGTTTTTCATTAATAGTTTTAATGTTCTCGATTTTAGCATCAGAAGGCAAACGATAATGGCTTAAAGCATACGAGAATTTTTAAGTTTTCTAACTTATGAATAAAAAAAAAAATATAAGTAATTATTATAATCAAAATCTTTTAAATTTTTAACCTATTTGTTTTTATGTGTGTTTAATAGTTTAATACATTGTATAGTTTTTGTCGCAGCTGTATTCATACCTCGCAATTAAAAAAATTGAAAGCAAATAGGCTTAAAATACAAAATAAAAAATTAAATAATAATTCGATTGATACTATCGAAAATATCGATGGTTTGGACGAAAACATCGAGTAGGGGCACTATCGATGTTTTTACAGCTCTATTCTATATATACATATGTATATGTATATGTATATACTTCTTAAATACTTCTTATATATACTTCTTACATACTACTCTTCTTCTATATATACTCTTATTATTATATACTCTTTGCTCAGCAAATTTTTTAACTAATAGTCATTTTAAATAATTGTTAACATGACGCTAGATATTGACAGGAAAAATAGAATAAAATTAACAATGATAAAATCTTTGAACATATGGGCACACAAACTTTTGGGGTTTTTGGGCGTTAGAGTGGAATTGGCACGCGGCTGAAACAAATTAGCGCTGCGCAGGAAGCCCCTAGATGCGTAAGGCTAGGTCCACTCGGCTAATAACCATAATATGGGGTTTAGACTACTAGCATTATTGTCGAATATTCAATATCACGCAAGGACCTTTTATTCTTAAAACAGTTTCTTAGGCTGTTTTGATGAGTTTTAAAAAACTATGTGTTTTATTTAAATTATTTTAGTTTATATGGTTGCTGAACGTATTTTATTATTATGAAAGCGATCGGTCAAGTCGTTTTTGAGATATCGCGGGTAACAATCAGAGACACGTGCTTTTGAGAAATACGCGTATGTAAGTTTAAGTTCGAAATTCTCTGCCGGGCCTTCTTTTTAAGATCTGTTATTTTTGAACGACATTAAGTATTAAAAAAACCTTTATGCTACATATTTTTTAAAATGTTTACATGCAATACATTTTACTAAAAAAACAGTGTTTAAGCCTAGACATGGGTCAACCTCCTTAAAAAGTGCTGAATTATACACATGTGTACCGCAAAAAATTGATTTTGCAATTTTTTTTTATATAAGACATGAGCAACTTGCTTAAGACAGGCTTGTTTAATATACTAATGACCTGTGAAAACAGCAAGAGGCTGCAGCGATAGCAACTTAAATTGATGAGCTACTGGTAAGATTTTATCAAATTATGTCAGTCATGACGGCAAGGCTGCAAATTTAAAAGAGCGAAAAAGCAAAGCACGCTATCTCCATATAATCAACGAGCTGTGATGACTAAACACGAGATATAAATCCTTGGAGGATCGCAACATTAACATTCTACTAATCTCTGAGACACTTTAAGCAAGCTGTACTTCCGGATATGTAGTGCAAAGCCCCAACCACCCTCGACTTTGGGCTATAAGCGAGTACAACAACATCTGCAATAGGCACATACGAGGGCAGCCCGATAAGTAATTAGCCTCACCGCCCGATGGCGTCACTATCGCAAGAGAAATGTACTATCGTGTAGTATATTCTCGTAGACGACTACTGTCGAAATGTCAGCCGAATCGGACTCGTAGTTATACCCGTTACTCGTAGAGTAAAATGGTATACTAGATTCGTCGGAAAGTATGTGACAGGCAGAAGGAAGCGTTTCCGACCCCATAAAGTATATATATTCTTGATCAGGATCACTAGCCGAGTCGATCTAGCCATGTCCGTCTGTCCGTCTGTCCGTCTGTCTGTCCGTCCGGATGAACGCTGAGATCTCGGAAACTATGGGAGCTAGGCTATTGAGATTTGGCGTGCAGATTCCTGAGTTTCTTACGCTGCGCAAGTTTGTTTCAGCAATGTGCCACGCCCACTCTTACGCCCACAAACCGCCCAAAACTGTGGCTCCTACAGTTTTGATGCTATAATAAAAATTTTAACATAAGTGTATTCTTCTCATCAATACCTACCTAGTGACCCGAAAAAAAAATTGCCACGCCCCTTCTAACGCCCACAAACCGCCCAAACCTGTGACGGCCACAGTTTTCATGCTAGATAAAAAATTTTAACTGAAATGTATTGGTCTCGTCAATACCTATCGATTGATGCCACGCCCACTCTAACGCCCATAACGCTTAAATCTGTCTACCGCCGGTAGGTGGCGTATTTAAATCCCGGTTTTTGATGAGCCATGCCCAGGTGCCCCGAAAACGGCTACCACGGAGGATAACGTGACAAAAATCCGCGATCTCGTATTGGCAGACCGCCGATTGAAGATACGCGAAATAGCTGAGACAGTAGGCATGTCAAAAGACCGCGTGGGTCATATCCTGCATGCAATTCTGGGCATGAGAAAGCTGTCGGCGCGATGGGTGCCGCGTTTGCACACTACGGACAACAAACGCAACCGTGAGACCACTTCAGAGCAGTGTTTGACGCTGTTTAAGCGCAATCTGAAAGAGTTTCTGCGTTGTTTCGTCACCGTCGACGAAACATGGATCCACTGGTACACTCCAGAGACCAAGAAACAGTCGAAACAGTGGACCTCACCCGTCGAACCTGCTCCGAAGAAGGCGAAGACTGTCCCATCGGCGAGAAAGGTGATGGCCACCGTTTTTTTGGATTTACAAGGTGAAAAACGGATAAACGGTCACAGGGCTGTACTATACCGAATTATTGGGCCGATTCGCCGCCGAATTGCAGAAAATAGGGCCCCATTTGGCGAAGAAAAAAGTGCTCTTCCATCATGACAACGCACCGGCTCACACTTCCGCCCTCCCCAAGGCCAAATTTGTTGAATTGGGCTACGAACTGCTACCCCATCCACCATGTTCTCCAGATTTGGCAACGTGTGACTTCTTTTTGTTTCCAAACTTGAAAAAGTCACTCGCTGGACAGAAATTTGCGTCGAATGAGGAGGTCGTCGCCGCCACAAAAGGCTATTTTGCAGACCTTGAGAAAACGTATTTTTTTTATCAAGACTTAAGTAAAATCATTTGGTTCGGGAGAAAGAGTAATGCAAGCGTAAAAGTAAATACATAGAAAATATGCTACTATTTTCTCGGTTTTGTGGTTTCTGCTTATATACATTGCTAAAAATATACTTCAAATAACGAATATTTTGTTTAAAACGATGCTACATTTCAAAATTATAATTTTGTGACCTTTCGTTCTCTGTTTGTGGTAGTCAAATCGCTGTTTTAGGGTCCTGTATTCATTTTTATTGTATTCAGCAGCTTGAAACAAAAAACAGTTATAGAAAGAAGAAAGAAAGAAACCTAGATGTTTACATTTATATCTACTTTAAATTTTATACATCTTACACCTTTCATTTTTGTTTAATGGTGTTATTTATCTCCTTTAAGAACTCTGTTCGTCCGTATGAACGCTGAGATGTCGTTGGGCACGCAGATTCTAGAAATTTGCCCAGCGCAAGTTTATTTCATGAAATATACCTAATGTTCTTATGTTTCTTCGAGTGCCTCGACTATCAAATGAGCGTTACTCAGCTAACCAAACTCGAAATAATTATACTTTTTACATTATATCTAATTTACGGTTTACATTTTTTTTATCTACTGGCGTGAGAGCCATGAGAGAACGCTATAGTCGAATGCCTCGACTGTCAGATAACCGTTACTCAGCTGACTAACTTCGAAATAAATATAATTTTTTTATACTCTTCACTTTTATCGAGGGGCGTCATTGACGATCTTTTTTCTAGATACGGTCATAAAACCATTACTTAATGGTTCGATTTTAACAATTTTCGCCACGCCTGTAGGTATTGACAAGCAGAATAAAATAAAAATTGTTTTAAATTTTAATCTTTGAAAAGAATGGGCGTGGCATGTATTGTATGAAAATGTATTATACGATCTTGTTAAAATATACCAAATTTAAGTATATATCGATAAGAACTTATTGTACTCATCCCTAATCGTGTAGATCTCTAAGTCTTTGCCAAGTGTGTCGCGCGTATTACTGAATAAAGTATCTTACTACTCTATCCCTCGTCTGGTTTACATCAGGTTATGGGCCCAGAACGCTTAAACTGCGCGTAAAGTAAAAGTAGCATTAATAAAGTGGATAATTTGTGAAACACCATTATTATTTCAAAATAATTCGCAACGACGAAGAAGAGAATGAGGCAAATACAGAAAAAGACGCCACAAAAACTTTCGGTAACTGTTGAGGCCAGCGCCACCCTGTCCTCGACTTTACGTAGCACGTCCCGGTTCTAAATCTGTCTACCGCCGGTAGGTGGCGTATTTAAATCTCGATTTGCTGCTTGCATATCTCCATTTCCCTTTTGGTCCCTTTAGCTGAGTAACGGGTATCTGATAGTCGAGGTACTCGACTATAGCGTTCTTCCTTGTTTTGTTTTGAATGCGTGTGGAATCGGACGTGTCCGCGGATTTTAGAATAATGGTGAAAGAGCAATATCGATCTGTGATTCGATTCTTGTTTTTGGAAGGGAAATAGCGCAGCGAAATCAAAGAGCGCTTGTATGCGACGTCTTCGATGGCAAAAATCCAAAATTGGTTTAACGAGTTTCAACGTGGTCGCACGTCGGTTTTTGATGAGCCATGCCCAGGTGCCCCGAAAACGGCTACCACGGAGGATAACGTGACAAAAATCCGCGATCTCGTATTGGCAGACCGCCGATTGAAGATACGCGAAATAGCTGAGACAGTAGGCATGTCAAAAGACCGCGTGGGTCATATCCTGCATGCAATTCTGGGCATGAGAAAGCTGTCGGCGCGATGGGTGCCGCGTTTGCACACTACGGACAACAAACGCAACCGTGAGACCACTTCAGAGCAGTGTTTGACGCTGTTTAAGCGCAATCTGAAAGAGTTTCTGCGTTGTTTCGTCACCGTCGACGAAACATGGATCCACTGGTACACTCCAGAGACCAAGAAACAGTCGAAACAGTGGACCTCACCCGTCGAACCTGCTCCGAAGAAGGCGAAGACTGTCCCATCGGCGAGAAAGGTGATGGCCACCGTTTTTTTGGATTTACAAGGTGAAAAACGGATAAACGGTCACAGGGCTGTACTATACCGAATTATTGGGCCGATTCGCCGCCGAATTGCAGAAAATAGGGCCCCATTTGGCGAAGAAAAAAGTGCTCTTCCATCATGACAACGCACCGGCTCACACTTCCGCCCTCCCCAAGGCCAAATTTGTTGAATTGGGCTACGAACTGCTACCCCATCCACCATGTTCTCCAGATTTGGCAACGTGTGACTTCTTTTTGTTTCCAAACTTGAAAAAGTCACTCGCTGGACAGAAATTTGCGTCGAATGAGGAGGTCGTCGCCGCCACAAAAGGCTATTTTGCAGACCTTGAGAAAACGTATTTTTTTTATCAAGACTTAAGTAAAATCATTTGGTTCGGGAGAAAGAGTAATGCAAGCGTAAAAGTAAATACATAGAAAATATGCTACTATTTTCTCGGTTTTGTGGTTTCTGCTTATATACATTGCTAAAAATATACTTCAAATAACGCATATTTTGTTTAAAACGATGCTACATTTCAAAATTATAATTTTGTGACCTTTCGTTCTCTGTTTGTGGTAGTCAAATCGCTGTTTTAGGGTCCTGTATTCATTTTTATTGTATTCAGCAGCTTGAAACAAAAAACAGTTATAGAAAGAAGAAAGAAAGAAACCTAGATGTTTACATTTATATCTACTTTAAATTTTATACATCTTACACCTTTCATTTTTGTTT
Organism: Drosophila suzukii; assembly: GCF_043229965.1. Taxonomy (NCBI): domain Eukaryota; kingdom Metazoa; phylum Arthropoda; class Insecta; order Diptera; family Drosophilidae; genus Drosophila; species Drosophila suzukii. The sequence continues at coordinate 6,112,763 of NW_027255896.1, read as the reverse complement.
AATGGTGTTATTTATCTCCTTTAAGAACTCTGTTCGTCCGTATGAACGCTGAGATGTCGTTGGGCACGCAGATTCTAGAAATTTGCCCAGCGCAAGTTTATTTCATGAAATATACCTAATGTTCTCATGTTTCTTCGAGTGCCTCGACTATCAAATGAGCGTTACTCAGCTAACCAAACTCGAAATAATTATACTTTTTACATTATATCTAATTTACGGTTTACATTTTTTTTATCTACTGGCGTGAGAGCCATGAGAGAACGCTATAGTCGAATGCCTCGACTGTCAGATAACCGTTACTCAGCTGACTAACTTCGAAATAAATATAATTTTTTTATACTCTTCACTTTTATCGAGGGGCGTCATTGACGATCTTTTTTCTAGATACGGTCATAAAACCATTACTTAATGGTTCGATTTTAACAATTTTCGCCACGCCTGTAGGTATTGACAAGCAGAATAAAATAAAAATTGTTTTAAATTTTAATCTTTGAAAAGAATGGGCGTGGCATGTATTGTATGAAAATGTATTATACGATCTTGTTAAAATATACCAAATTTAAGTATATATCGATAAGAACTTATTGTACTCATCCCTAATCGTGTAGATCTCTAAGTCTTTGCCAAGTGTGTCGCGCGTATTACTGAATAAAGTATCTTACTACTCTATCCCTCGTCTGGTTTACATCAGGTTATGGGCCCAGAACGCTTAAACTGCGCGTAAAGTAAAAGTAGCATTAATAAAGTGGATAATTTGTGAAACACCATTATTATTTCAAAATAATTCGCAACGACGAAGAAGAGAATGAGGCAAATACAGAAAAAGACGCCACAAAAACTTTCGGTAACTGTTGAGGCCAGCGCCACCCTGTCCTCGACTTTACGTAGCACGTCCCGGTTCTAAATCTGTCTACCGCCGGTAGGTGGCGTATTTAAATCTCGATTTGCTGCTTGCATATCTCCATTTCCCTTTTGGTCCCTTTAGCTGAGTAACGGGTATCTGATAGTCGAGGTACTCGACTATAGCGTTCTTCCTTGTTTTGTTTTGAATGCGTGTGGAATCGGACGTGTCCGCGGATTTTAGAATAATGGTGAAAGAGCAATATCGATCTGTGATTCGATTCTTGTTTTTGGAAGGGAAATAGCGCAGCGAAATCAAAGAGCGCTTGTATGCGACGTCTTCGATGGCAAAAATCCAAAATTGGTTTAACGAGTTTCAACGTGGTCGCACGTCGGTTTTTGATGAGCCATGCCCAGGTGCCCCGAAAACGGCTACCACGGAGGATAACGTGACAAAAATCCGCGATCTCGTATTGGCAGACCGCCGATTGAAGATACGCGAAATAGCTGAGACAGTAGGCATGTCAAAAGACCGCGTGGGTCATATCCTGCATGCAATTCTGGGCATGAGAAAGCTGTCGGCGCGATGGGTGCCGCGTTTGCACACTACGGACAACAAACGCAACCGTGAGACCACTTCAGAGCAGTGTTTGACGCTGTTTCAGCGCAATCTGAAGGAGTTTCTGCGTTGTTTCGTCACCGTCGACGAAACATGGATCCACTGGTACACTCCAGAGACCAAGAAACAGTCGAAACAGTGGACCTCACCCGTCGAACCTGCTCCGAAGAAGGCGAAGACTGTCCCATCGGCGAGAAAGGTGATGGCCACCGTTTTTTTGGATTTACAAGGTGAAAAACGGATAAACGGTCACAGGGCTGTACTATGCCGAATTATTGGGCCGATTCGCCGCCGAATTGCAGAAAATACGGCCCCATTTGGCGAAGAAAAAAGTGCTCTTCCATCATGACAACGCACCGGCTCACACTTCCGCCCTCCCCAAGGCCAAATTTGTTGAATTGGGCTACGAACTGCTACCCCATCCACCATGTTCTCCAGATTTGGCAACGTGTGACTTCTTTTTGTTTCCAAACTTGAAAAAGTCACTCGCTGGACAGAAATTTGCGTCGAATGAGGAGGTCGTCGCCGCCACAAAAGGCTATTTTGCAGACCTTGAGAAAACGTATTTTTTTTAGACGGGTTAAAGAAGTTGGAGCATCGCTGGGTCAAGTGTATCGAGCTAAAAGGAGATTATGTTGGCAAATAAATCGCCCCTTTTCCAAATTTTTGTTTTTCTTTTGGAGGCTAAGTACTTATCGGACCACCATCGTATAAGCAATTAACTTAAGTTTGGTCACCGCGAATGAAAGAAATATGTTCGGCGTTGTCTACTATCTTCCTGATCACCTGATATATTTCTCTGTTGTTACCTCGGGGTTCAGATATTTAAAGTTTCGGTGAAAGGCTTACTGCTTTGACTGAGAATAGCCCGAAATTGCAGTCTTGGTTATAAAAGACATACACTCGCCGCGTTTGGATACCCTAGACGCAGTCATTCTGAAATAGCAGAAATATATGTAGACGATCTGAAATACGAAAGCACTGTCCTGAACCTTGGACATTTTCATCTGCTTAAAAACGTGCGGTAAATACAATTGTTTCAAAAAAGAAAAAGGCCCGTGGTCCCCAGAGTCTTACAGACCGATAAGTCTCCTATATACTTTCTCCAAGAGTTCTGCTGTGATAATCCTATCCTATCGAGTGACAGAAAAATAGAAAGGTTTTGAAAAAACTAAAAGGGTTGCATATCAAGACTTAAGTAAAATCATTTGGTTCGGGAGAAAGAGTAATGCAAGCGTAAAAGTATAAACATAGAAAATATGCTACTATTTTCTCGATTTTGTGGTTTCTGCTTATATACATTGCTAAAAATATACTTCAAATAACGCATATTTTGTTTAAAACGATGCTACATTTCAAAATTATAATTTTGTGACCTTTCGTTCTCTGTTTGTGGTAGTCAAATCGCTGTTTTAGGGTCCTGTATTCATTTTTATTGTATTCAGCAGCTTGAAACAAAAAACAGTTATAGAAAGAAGAAAGAAAGAAACCTAGATGTTTACATTTACATCTACTTTAAATTTTATACATCTTACACCTTTCATTTTTGTTTAATGGTGTTATTTATCTCCTTTAAGAACTCTGTTCGTCCGTATGAACGCTGAGATGTCGTTGGGCACGCAGATTCTAGAAATTTGCCCAGCGCAAGTTTATTTCATGAAATATACCTAATGTTCTCATGTTTCTTCGAGTGCCTCGACTATCAAATGAGCGTTACTCAGCTAACCAAACTCGAAATAATTATACTTTTTACATTATATCTAATTTACGGTTTACATTTTTTTTATCTACTGGCGTGAGAGCCATGAGAGAACGCTATAGTCGAATGCCTCGACTGTCAGATAACCGTTACTCAGCTGACTAACTTCGAAATAAATATAATTTTTTTATACTCTTCACTTTTATCGAGGGGCGTCATTGACGATCTTTTTTCTAGATACGGTCATAAAACCATTACTTAATGGTTCGATTTTAACAATTTTCGCCACGCCTGTAGGTATTGACAAGCAGAATAAAATAAAAATTGTTTTAAATTTTAATCTTTGAAAAGAATGGGCGTGGCATGTATTGTATGAAAATGTATTATACGATCTTGTTAAAATATACCAAATTTAAGTATATATCGATAAGAACTTATTGTACTCATCCCTAATCGTGTAGATCTCTAAGTCTTTGCCAAGTGTGTCGCGCGTATTACTGAATAAAGTATCTTACTACTCTATCCCTCGTCTGGTTTACATCAGGTTATGGGCCCAGAACGCTTAAACTGCGCGTAAAGTAAAAGTAGCATTAATAAAGTGGATAATTTGTGAAACACCATTATTATTTCAAAATAATTCGCAACGACGAAGAAGAGAATGAGGCAAATACAGAAAAAGACGCCACAAAAACTTTCGGTAACTGTTGAGGCCAGCGCCACCCTGTCCTCGACTTTACGTAGCACGTCCCGGTTCTAAATCTGTCTACCGCCGGTAGGTGGCGTATTTAAATCTCGATTTGCTGCTTGCAAATCTCCACTTCCCTTTTGGTCCCTTTAGCTGAGTAACGGGTATCTGATAGTCGAGGTACTCGACTATAGCGTTCTTCCTTGTTTTGTTTTGAATGCGTGTGGAATCGGACGTGTCCGCGGATTTTAGAATAATGGTGAAAGAGCAATATCGATCTGTGATTCGATTCTTGTTTTTGGAAGGGAAATAGCGCAGCGAAATCAAAGAGCGCTTGTATGCGACGTCTTCGATGGCAAAAATCCAAAATTGGTTTAACGAGTTTCAACGTGGTCGCACGTCGGTTTTTGATGAGCCATGCCCAGGTGCCCCGAAAACGGCTACCACGGAGGATAACGTGACAAAAATCCGCGATCTCGTATTGGCAGACCGCCGATTGAAGATACGCGAAATAGCTGAGACAGTAGGCATGTCAAAAGACCGCGTGGGTCATATCCTGCATGCAATTCTGGGCATGAGAAAGCTGTCGGCGCGATGGGTGCCGCGTTTGCACACTACGGACAACAAACGCAACCGTGAGACCACTTCAGAGCAGTGTTTGACGCTGTTTCAGCGCAATCTGAAGGAGTTTCTGCGTTGTTTCGTCACCGTCGACGAAACATGGATCCACTGGTACACTCCAGAGACCAAGAAACAGTCGAAACAGTGGACCTCACCCGTCGAACCTGCTCCGAAGAAGGCGAAGACTGTCCCATCGGCGAGAAAGGTGATGGCCACCGTTTTTTTGGATTTACAAGGTGAAAAACGGATAAACGGTCACAGGGCTGTACTATGCCGAATTATTGGGCCGATTCGCCGCCGAATTGCAGAAAATACGGCCCCATTTGGCGAAGAAAAAAGTGCTCTTCCATCATGACAACGCACCGGCTCACACTTCCGCCCTCCCCAAGGCCAAATTTGTTGAATTGGGCTACGAACTGCTACCCCATCCACCATGTTCTCCAGATTTGGCAACGTGTGACTTCTTTTTGTTTCCAAACTTGAAAAAGTCACTCGCTGGACAGAAATTTGCGTCGAATGAGGAGGTCGTCGCCGCCACAAAAGGCTATTTTGCAGACCTTGAGAAAACGTATTTTTTTTAGACGGGTTAAAGAAGTTGGAGCATCGCTGGGTCAAGTGTATCGAGCTAAAAGGAGATTATGTTGGCAAATAAATCGCCCCTTTTCCAAATTTTTGTTTTTCTTTTGGAGGCTAAGTACTTATCGGACCACCATCGTATAAGCAATTAACTTAAGTTTGGTCACCGCGAATGAAAGAAATATGTTCGGCGTTGTCTACTATCTTCCTGATCACCTGATATATTTCTCTGTTGTTACCTCGGGGTTCAGATATTTAAAGTTTCGGTGAAAGGCTTACTGCTTTGACTGAGAATAGCCCGAAATTGCAGTCTTGGTTATAAAAGACATACACTCGCCGCGTTTGGATACCCTAGACGCAGTCATTCTGAAATAGCAGAAATATATGTAGACGATCTGAAATACGAAAGCACTGTCCTGAACCTTGGACATTTTCATCTGCTTAAAAACGTGCGGTAAATACAATTGTTTCAAAAAAGAAAAAGGCCCGTGGTCCCCAGAGTCTTACAGACCGATAAGTCTCCTATATACTTTCTCCAAGAGTTCTGCTGTGATAATCCTATCCTATCGAGTGACAGAAAAATAGAAAGGTTTTGAAAAAACTAAAAGGGTTGCATATCAAGACTTAAGTAAAATCATTTGGTTTGGGAGAAAGAGTAATGCAAGCGTAAAAGTATAAACATAGAAAATATGCTACTATTTTCTCGATTTTGTGGTTTCTGCTTATATACATTGCTAAAAATATACTTCAAATAACGCATATTTTGTTTAAAACGATGCTACATTTCAAAATTATAATTTTGTGACCTTTCGTTCTCTGTTTGTGGTAGTCAAATCGCTGTTTTAGGGTCCTGTATTCATTTTTATTGTATTCAGCAGCTTGAAACAAAAAACAGTTATAGAAAGAAGAAAGAAAGAAACCTAGATGTTTACATTTACATCTACTTTAAATTTTATACATCTTACACCTTTCATTTTTGTTTAATGGTGTTATTTATCTCCTTTAAGAACTCTGTTCGTCCGTATGAACGCTGAGATGTCGTTGGGCACGCAGATTCTAGAAATTTGCCCAGCGCAAGTTTATTTCATGAAATATACCTAATGTTCTCATGTTTCTTCGAGTGCCTCGACTATCAAATGAGCGTTACTCAGCTAACCAAACTCGAAATAATTATACTTTTTACATTATATCTAATTTACGGTTTACATTTTTTTTATCTACTGGCGTGAGAGCCATGAGAGAACGCTATAGTCGAATGCCTCGACTGTCAGATAACCGTTACTCAGCTGACTAACTTCGAAATAAATATAATTTTTTTATACTCTTCACTTTTATCGAGGGGCGTCATTGACGATCTTTTTTCTAGATACGGTCATAAAACCATTACTTAATGGTTCGATTTTAACAATTTTCGCCACGCCTGTAGGTATTGACAAGCAGAATAAAATAAAAATTGTTTTAAATTTTAATCTTTGAAAAGAATGGGCGTGGCATGTATTGTATGAAAATGTATTATACGATCTTGTTAAAATATACCAAATTTAAGTATATATCGATAAGAACTTATTGTACTCATCCCTAATCGTGTAGATCTCTAAGTCTTTGCCAAGTGTGTCGCGCGTATTACTGAATAAAGTATCTTACTACTCTATCCCTCGTCTGGTTTACATCAGGTTATGGGCCCAGAACGCTTAAACTGCGCGTAAAGTAAAAGTAGCATTAATAAAGTGGATAATTTGTGAAACACCATTATTATTTCAAAATAATTCGCAACGACGAAGAAGAGAATGAGGCAAATACAGAAAAAGACGCCACAAAAACTTTCGGTAACTGTTGAGGCCAGCGCCACCCTGTCCTCGACTTTACGTAGCACGTCCCGGTTCTAATAAAACTCGCAGGTTAACATATATCCAATTTATTATTCAATATATAACTGCTGGCTGTATGGCGTTACATATAGCCGTGAGACAAAGAAGTAAGGAAACCGCTTTAAAAATAATCGTAGCAGACGGTGGCTAGTGCTGTACTGAATAAGCGCGGGCGAAGTAAGTGCTCGCGTACCCCACAAGAGCGCTTAAAGCTTGTGTTGAACGGTACAATTTCAGCCACTCATCTGCTGATTGGAACATTACAGCGGGCTCATTATATCTGTCTATTGTAACAGATTTCGGCGGCGACAGTAACCATGAAACAAAAACAATTGTAGGACACAAGTAAAAAATGAGTTTCGGAAGGGAAAATTATGATACGTGGAAAATACAAGTCTCTTTTAGTTAAAAGCGATGATTGGAAATACGTAAGTGGTCAGTTTAGTAGGCCAACAGATTCCCAAGAAAAAGCCTTGGATTGGGACATAAATGACTCTAAAGCGAAATCGGATTTAATTCTATCCATTTCTACGTCTGAGTTTAGGCAGGTAAAGAACTGCGAAACATAGAAACAGTTATGGGAAAAACTAGAAAGCATATACCAGTCAAAAGGTCCAGCGCGTAAGGCACATTTGTTGAAATAGCTTATATTGCTAGAAATGAAAAATGGAGACGATATGCACAGTCACTTGCAAAATTTTTTTGACAATCGTGACAAAATTCGCGAAATGGACATAAAAGTAATGGATTGCTTTACAGTGTTCCTGAGGAATACGAACAGTTCAGAGTCGCCATTGAAACACAGGACAAATTACCTGAGCCAAAAGTGTTGAAAACCAAAATGATGGAAGAATATGAAGCGCGTAAAAGGAACATCATTGAACCGGTTCACAACGCCATGTTTACGTGGAAAAATTATTAATACTTTCCAAATGCAAATACAAACTTTAAATTCAAGTGCTTCAATTGCGGAAAAATAGGGCACAAGGCCAAAGATTGTAAGGGAGGCAATCAAAAAGAGAGTGAATGCAACGGCAAACCAAAAAGCAACAGTGCGGTCGCCATGCAGGTGTTTGCAGACGAAGGACAGTGGTGTCTCGATTCAGGTGCTACATCGCACATGAGCTTTCGAAAACATTAAAAGTAAATCGCTAAACCTAAAATTAGCAAACGATGCATCCGCTCCAGTTGCCGGCAGTGGAAAAGTACTCCTAGAAACTTCGATCGTGACGGCAAGCCTAGAAGAAACTCTATACGTACCACAACTTTGGTCAAATTTAATGTCAGTGTCAAAACCGTGATCTTTAAAAGGATCGCAACAGCATCTCGTAAATCCAATCTGTACTTCATAAATCAATGCCGTGAAAAATGCAACACAGTGGAAACACAATGCAACAAGGTCAGTGATCTACAGAAATGGCATGAAGTATTGGGACACATAAACGAAGTTAACTTAAAAAGTATGATTCGAAACGAAAAAGTGATTGGCATAAAACTGAGTATTAACAAGAACATGAAAAACTGTGAAATTTGCATTCAGGGGAAGCAATCGAAAAAACCATTTACGAAGTCGGACTCGAAATCTACTAGAGTTAGTACACTCAGACGTTTGTGGACCAATGCGGGTCAAGTCGCACGGAAGTTCCAGATACTTCGTAACATTCATCGACGATAAAACCAGGTGGTGCGAAATATATTTTCTAAAACAGAAAAGCGAAGTCATAGAAAAGTTCAAAGAATATATGCAACTCGTCGAAAATCAAACTGGCAGAAAAATCAAAACGCTGCGTACAGACAATGGTAAGGAATACGTAAATAACGAGTTTTCCACTTTTCTCAAAGAAAAGGGCATTAAGCATGAACTTACAAACGACTACACGCCGGAACAAAATGGAGTTGCCGAACGCAAAAACCGAACTTTAGTTGAGATGGGTCGGTGCATGATGCTTCAGAGCGGATTACCTCCAAGTTTCTGGGCAGAATCTATTCTAACTGCGAACCACGTCAGAAACAGAGTCCCGTCCCGGAGTCCACAACTTGTGGACTGGAAAGAAACCAACACTCACATATCTAAAAGTATTTGGAACCGTAGCATATATGTTGGACAAGCGACCTGGAAGAGGTAAATTTCACCGAAAAAGCAAAAAATGTATATTTATAGGGTACGAGCCGCAAACAAAAGGATATCGACTTTGGTGTCCAGCTGAAAAGAAGACTTACAAAAGCCGAGATGTAAGGCTCCTTGACAAATTTGAAGAAGATAACCAATATGAGGTTTTGTTGAACAAGAATGTGCTGAAAATTAAAAAATCGAAATTAATCTTCTTCAAGTTCCACCTACAGCAGAACCAGAATCTTCGCCCAAATTTGTAAACAAACCAGAAGTCCCAGAAATGGTAGTGCCCAGACCGGAAACTCCCGCATCTTGCACGCAGCTACCAGCACTAGTCACAACCCCAAGGAGAGGACGAGGTCGCCCCAGGAAACGGCAAATAACTATAGAAGAGAGTGCTCCAGAGGATGTCCTAGGAGAAAACAGCGCACTTCTCAGTGAGCAGAGCGATCCAAAAGATGCAACAGAGGCACTCTCTTGCGCGGATAGTGAGGAATGGAAGGCAGCCATGCTTTAAGAATACCACGCTTTGAACAAGAACGAGACGTGGACTCTGGTAGATCGACCTACAAACCCGGAAATCATCAAGACGAAGTGGGTTCTGCGAACAAAACGACATGCTAACGGTCAAATCGAAAGGCGAAAGGCAAGACTTGTCGCCAGACACCCGGTGTAAGCTACGGCGAAACTTTCGCGCCCGTGGCACGCATTAGCTCCATTCGAATGCTCATGGCCCTATCAGTTGAGCTCGGAATGCAAATCCAACAGTTAGATTTCATCAGCGCATACCTCAACGGCGAAATAACCGAAGATGTCTACGTAGAAATACCAAAAAAATTTGAAGCGATCCTAAGTAACGACGACCCAAAAAAAGTATGCTTCAAACAAAGTCTGCAAAATACGCAAGGTCTACGCTTGTATGGTCTCAAACAGTCTGAAAGGCAATGGTATCGAAAGCCGCTAAGTTCTGATCCTTGTGTGTACGTCATAAATAAAAACGGCATGCTTGTTATCGTATTAATTTACGTAGATGACCTAATGGTGGCTTCGAATGACGAAAGGACACTTACAGCAATAAAATCAGAACTTGCAGGCATGTCCGATATAAAGGACATGGGATTTCTAAAGTATTGCCTTGGAATTGAGTTCGAACAGAACCTTGAGAAGCACGAAATCAAAAAATGCACCAGCAGTGTTATGCAAATGAGGTCATCAAACGGTTTGGCATGGAAAACTCCAATACAGTGTCAACACCATTGGCCGAAAATGAGAAATTATCAATAGATATGACGTCGAGTGATCAAGAAGGATCTTCTGAAATCAAGGACCTACCGTATCAAAGTCTTATGGGTTCATTGATGTATTTGACAGTATGCACTAGGCCAGACATTTCCCATGCAGAAAGTTTACTAAGTCAATTTGACAGTAACTTTACTCAACAGCATTGGACAGCAGCAAAGAGGGTCCTCCGATATCTCACGGCAAGTGAGAAAAGTGGAATCACATTCAAGAAAACAGGCAAGTATCTTTTTGGCTATACGGATGTCGATTGGGGATCAAACATCGACGACAGACGATCAGTCACAGGCTTCGCATTTATGTTTGCAAACGCAGCAGTAAGCTTTAAGTCCAGGAAACAGCGCACAGTGACACTCTCAAAGACCGAAGACGAGTACACGGTTATATCCGATGCTGCGAAAGAAGCCGACATTCAAAGCTTGTTCCTGAAGGAAACTTTAGGTATGCAGGATCGTGATCTTGAACGATAATCAAAACGCAGGTGACTTGACCCGAAATCCAGTATTTCACAACCGTACAAAACATGTTGATATTCGTCACCACTTCATAAGAGAGCTGGTTGAAAACAATGAAGTCATCGTAGAATACATCCCGATTAAAAGACGCGTGCCGATGTATTGACAAAAGGTTTATCTACATCAAAACACAATGAATGTATAATTGGCTTGGGTAAGAAAACTATGTAAAATATGAAAATTATTCAACAGAAATTTGAGGGGAAGTGTTAGAGTATACCAAATTTAAGTATATACCGATAACTCGTTGTACTTATCCCTAATCGTGTAGTATGTCGCGTGTATTACTGATTGAAGTATATATTATAATCTTACTACTCGATTCCTCGTCTGATTTACACCAGATCTACTATATAAATACACTTTCTACATTTTTCTCATTTGGCAAGTCGCAATACATTATCCCTATGCAGGCAATTAGCTGATTTTAATGAAATCCTTAGCTTTTGTACTTCACAAGAGACGGGCGTTCGAAATTGAGGTATTTATAGCTGCTTTATCGCCTAAATATGGGCACATTTCCAGGACCCTAAAACAACGTTTTGGATAAACTGATAAACAAAATAAAACTTTCATTTTGATAAGTCCCCTAAAATGATATTTTGGCTATAACTTTTGACCGATGCATCGGATTCTCTAAAATCAATTACAATTTTTCTTTTTCATGCACAGTTTTTAATTGTCTTTTATTGCTGGGCTACAAGATGATGTTCTTTATATTACTTTCTTTCCTAAAACTTATAAAAGGCGTGCCCATTATTTTTCAATAAATATAACTTAATACTGTCGCAAAAACTGTACCTGCCTTTACTCAAGAAATCTAAAAAAATGTAAACTAGTCAAAAAAGTGGGAATGCCGTCTAGTTTTCTATTTCTAATAGATATTTCTAATACTTCCAATATTTTCAATAGATAAATTTGTAATAAAGTTGTAATAAAAAAATTGTTGGAAATAACCACCTGATATTGGAAACATCTAATCCAGAGGCTCTAACAAATTTACAATGTTTTTGTTTACATAAACCTTTTGTTAACAAACCTGCACTATTTTGTTCTGTAAATACATGTTTAAAATTAATTTCGTGGCTCCCAACTTTTTTTCCTACACAATGAAACTTGATGTCGGTGCGATCGTTGCCGAACTTTTTATTGTTCTCTTGCTCACATAAAAGATCAGATTGAAAGAAAGAGACGCGTTCTGTGCGTGCCAAAATCAAGAGCAAGAAGTACGTTAGGTCAACTGAAAAGCCACCGTTTTGTAATACTAGAAACAGTAGTTGCGACACGTTAGCTACAGCTTACAGAGTTACCACATAGTAACAAAAGGTATATTAGTATTACGTTATAATTCAATTGTGCGCCGGCATAAGGAAGAGGATCTAGTTTGTGAATTGACCTGCGCAGAGGATCTTTGGCGGTATGCAGATCCACGACTCGTAGTCGTTGGTCTCGCCCAAGAAGTTCCATGTTCTATTACAAGTTTGCCGACCTGGATATTAGCTTGCGGCTTGTCCACTTGCCACGATCTTGAAGAGAATGGATATAGTCCCTTCGCCAACTGCGCCAGAAATGTTGCTTCATGAATGTCAGGCGTTGCCATCTAGTAAGGTAGCGCAACTTGGAGTCTTCCTCTGCTGGGTTGTGAAGAGATGCACCTGATGCAGACAATAAATGTGACCCAATGAGGAATTGGGCTGACGACGATCCAGCTCCATCACTTGGATCGTCCGACACTGACGCGATGGGGCGTGAATATAAAATATCTTCGACTTTTGCGAAGGTGGATGGCTTCGGGACTCCCACAGCAAATGCGTTGCGTGGATACGGGGGCAATGAACATTCGTATACAGAACTAGAAAGCATTAGTTGTGAGCTCGGAAACTAGTTCGATGTGGTAGCTTTCGTCGCAAAGCAAACAAATATTGACGCGTTAGTTATACACGGGGAGGACTTGCTTCGAATTTTGTACGAGAAATGGGCGCTCGCCGTCAAGTAGATCCGGAATGAGATTTCCCAAGATTTGGGGACATGATGCGAGGCTTGTAGTGGAAGCAGTGAGTGTATTCCCGTATCACTTCACGCATTAACGCTCTACCGTGGATGACCTAAACTTTCTCGCGAAGTAACGAGAACAAGACCTTCGCTCCTGCGTGTAAATTGGAACGATAAATGAATTCGGCGTATAGTCTTGTGAAGCGATGATGACTAAGTAAAATGACTGGATATTTAGCGCTGTATTCCTAGCCGCATCTTTGGGATACGATGTCTGCAGGATTTTTGCTTGTTGATACGTAGCGCAATTCAACGTCATGTGTGTATGACTGCTCAGAGATCCTGTGAGACTCAAAAGATGGCAATTGAGACGAAAGTTTTGCTACGTTCTGAACTACAGCTTTGGGATAGATAAGAACTGAATCGGAGACTCTTGATTTTGAAACTAGTAAGCTAATCGTTACAACGCCCTTTATTACACTGCGAATGTAAAGACAACAGCCTTATGTAGATAAGTTAAGGAAGTCGTTTTTTAAGTCGCCGTATACGATACCAGGATTCGGCTCATTCCACGAAAGTTTCCGGATAATTATATCCTGAATAAACACTTTGCCATTCATGATAATGGGGGCGATTAGTAAGTCTAGTAGAGATCCCAGAAAACTCCAGTTTGAATTGGCAAAGGAATACATCGTCAGATGGTTGAATGCCACTCCAAGCATTCTCGTTGATTTTATTTCCTCAGGCTGCATTGAAACCTTGCCTTCTACTAAATTGCCCAATATGGATGAATAGCTGTTGAGTTTGGTCATCGTCAGTCCAGTGTTACTTAATAGGTTTCAGACTTCCTCCTTCTATTGTTGTAGATCATCATCATCATCATCAGTTCACAGTATCAAGAATCAAGTGAAATTTTCTGTCCCTCTCGTCGACCACAATTGCCAGTACAACTTTGAGATGTCATCTGATAAAGCGTAACGATGGAGGCGAAATGTAAGCAGAGTCGCAATTAGGTCTTGTTCAATGTTCGATGCTACGCCTGACGACGTTTTCGCGATAGCATCAAACACTACTCGTAGTTTTGTGGTTAAGCTCTGAGGCCGTAGTACACAATGGTGGGTAATAATGAAATGGGCCACTCCTTTATCAATGCCCTTTATGAATGACATGCATAAATTGAACGTAGGATTCTGTTCGGAGCAGATCGCCAGCGCCTAGTCATGCGCGCATAGGTGTACGACGGCACCTGCAGCGCTCTCTGCTTATTTTTCGCCTTCTTTCTTATACCACTAAAGCTGTCGCTTATCTATTCAGCAACTACTTTGTAAGCCTGCATATGTCTATATGAAGATCTTGGAGCCAAGCTTTTTACACATTCACAGTCCGTCTGCCGCTCCGAATAAACGCTATACATTTTAATATAACCTATTCGTGCGTTATTAATTATAAATATAAGGGTGGCATATTTGTCGTCTTCCCCACAAACAGATTCCTTTAACGGAAGTAGGGAGAAAAGATTGGCGGAGGTGTCGTACGATTGGCCTAACGTTTGCGGTGATTCCGTGAATGGAAGTCGAACTGTAACGCGATTGTCAGATCCAATAGCAACGGTAATTTCGTAATGCTGTTGACAGAGCCTTTCTTCTCCGGTATGCGTTTCTCATGGGGTTTGGTAATCCTCTACCCCCAAAAATGTGAAATGATTTCATCTAGAGAGGGTTGATTTTAAACGAAAATGCATTGGTATCGCTTAAGCTCAGTAGGCAACATCGTTCTTCCCCCAATTACTCAACCAAAAGTAGTATTGATGAGCGTGGGTATGCTTGTACCCATCGTGCACCTTTCAACTTGGATGACTTTGGAGAATCCTTCAATTCCGATCATAATGTCTTTGCTGGGCTGATAGAACGTTTGATAAGCTAGGACGATCTCCTCTGTGACACCAACCATTTGGTGACATTAAGGCCGCTAATAGGTTCCTGTGCACAAATGGATGCGATTACCGCGAAATTCGATGTCCACTCAAAATCCGAAACTCGTGATTTCAGTGATTTCGTTGTAATTAATTTGCCTTGAGGTGTTCAAAATACCACTTATAGCTTGACTGACGCGGCATTTGATGACCAAGTTTAACTCCGACTCTGACGATCGCTGGTAGGTTTAAAAGGTTCGTAATGCAGTCTAAAAATATTAGTACGCTCTTATCATAACGCTCTTTAAGTCGATCTAATGCCTTGAAGTAGTTATCTTCTGTCACTTGATACGCCCTCACTACTTCAAGTGCTGGACCTGACAAACAATTTAACAAGCAATTGAACTTGTCGATTTGAAGAATAAGTGGAGCCCTATGTACAAGATTTATGAATACACCCTCAAAAAGTTTTTAGGTGCTGCAGGTACAGTCGAAGTGTGGCAATTTTTAGCTCGGCAGTCGGGAGTGGTGCGCGATTGTAGTTGTGTTGAGAAAACTAGAGTCGTGGAAGCTAAGGCGCTGTTTGTTGTTGATAAGTGATTTTAATTTCCTCTTTGTTTCAACATATAAGATTTCACCTACGGCGCATCCGTCGTCTTCAAAATCTAACTCTTCGATTCTAATTTGCAGCTGAGATAGCTGCCGAAAGTATGACTCAATAATTTGCACATTGCCATGTAGAGATTCTGCTGTTTCCCTTGAGTTGGATACTACGCGGTCAGCTTGCCATTTTATGTTGTGCTCGAATTTTGATAATTGTTGCCGCAAAGAAAGCAGCTGGTCGCTGGGGTTCGTGTCACCTTTGTTGGTTGGACTCATGCCCTTGAGCGTGAATTTATCTTATGGGACGACTTGGTAAGAGAGGCCTTCAGTTCAAAAAACAACATTTCTGCTTCAGGGAATCAATACCTAAAGTGCATCTCAGCTTTAGAAATTTGGCAAATGCGTTGACACAAATTTCAGCATAAGCTCCCTGAGCAGCGGTAGGGCGTATGCAAGTTATATGACACATTATTTGGGGGCACTTACCAAATTTATTAACATCTTAGAGCCGAGAGCCAATCTCCAAATAACTCTGCCTGACTCCGAGATAAATCCGTAGTCAGCTATTTCTCCCAACTACGCCTCCAATTTATTCCCACCCAGATCAGTTTCACAGGATGCCCACCAAATGGATACTGTAAATTTCCCAGCCGATATCGTAAACATCGGAGTCCTAGAGTGAGCCCTGAAGTCCGCTAACGTAAACACAAGATCCCGAAAGCGATCCTTTAAGACCGCTAACGTAAACACAAGATCCACAAAGCGATCCCTAAAGTCCGCTAACGTAAACACCAATTTCCGGCCGAATTTTAATTTCAAATTAAAATTAACAGCCCAGTCGCTTTTTACGATTTTTTTTCGGTACTGTTCCCTTGACAAACAAATAATAAAGACAAAAGGGAACATGAACATGCACGAAAGCGCGCTGTTTTTTTTTCTCACTTCTGAAAAGTGCAGTTCGTGCCCCATGATTTGAAAAATTTTGTTGCTGTTTGTCACCAATTTTTCATCAATATTTTCACAGGTGTGTTAAGTGTAGATAATTTAGTTCAATATGAACACAATAAAATTTTTACAATTTTACTGTATTGAGGTAGGGCAGTCCGTTTTGAGAATCGAATCGAGCAGTAAATTGTTGAAAAATATAAATACATAAGTTCGGAAACGCATTCAAAAAAAAAATAGTTCAAAAAAAAAGTAGTTGCACAAAACGGCATGCATGAACATTTTCCAAGGCAAATGTGCTAGGTGCAGTTCATTACAGGGCCGTCTGGATGTGTTTCAATAAAGTGCTTCCACTTTGGATACGCATTCCATAAAAAATTGTTCAAGAACGCATTTTTTAACGTAAAGCGAAAAGCAGTGAAAGTGATTCCGATTAAAAATAAGTTGCGTTTTAAATTATTTTTTGTCCCGCACCCGCGTTAAAGGAATGGACAGGGTCATCACCTTTTTGCTGATCGACGCTGGCAATGATTTGGAATGTGGTTGACCTGTCTTCAAAAAGGCGGACAATGCTGCTGATGTCTATCCGTCGGTTCCGTTGATGATGGACTTCTTCGACGTTTGGGTTCCGCTGAAATCGCGAGTTGTTTCCCGGTGCGATGCGCTGGATACTTAATCAAAATCTACACCCAATTTCTTAACCTTTTCCCATTCTTGACTTCGTTTTGTCACGGTCGCCAAAATGTTTCATCGCTGCCAATCTTGTTATAGTTTACAGGGCGCAGTATAAGAACAAAAGATCAGGCCTTGAATTTGGTTGAAAATTAAGTTCAAGAAGTGCGGTAGAGACCATCTGAAAAGCCACCGTTTTTGCAACTCAAAAAACAGTAGTTGCGACGATTTAGCTAAAGCTTACAGAGTTACCACATAGTTACAAAATGTATTGCCGCGGGACAAAGGGGTAATGAGCACTTATCGCTGGCACGGGGACGCTTTGATGGCAGGGCGATCGCATCGCAGCAATGGTAACGATGGTTACTACGATGCTGGACCACAGGCGATGCTGAAAGTGGGCTGAGGTTGAGCTTACGTAGGTTAGCTGCTAGTTGAGATATTGTAGTATCTTTTTATTCGTGTTTTTTATGTTTACTAAAAGCTTTAACTGTGATCCCCCAAGATGCCCCGATTGATTTTTTATTCAGTGTATTTGTCAATATCTTAAGGTATAAAAAAAGTTGAAGCTAGCTGCAGATATTTAAAGATGTGTGCATAATCAACCATATACTAACATCGTCTCTTTTTTTTCAAGGTCAAAGTAGCAGTTTTGTATTGTAGTTGTGCTGTGTCTTTCTGTTCGTCTCTCGTGTTTTATGTTTTTTTTAGGTTCAAATTTTAATTTATATAGCGTTATTACTTTATTAATTTAATTTTGTTAGGTGACTCTTCTCATTGTGTCTTCAATCGCTTGTACATATTCAATTATTGGCAAAAGTTATTGAATTCCAGTCTAATTTGCTTAACATAAAGGAAACGATTTTAATAAAACGCACTCCAAGTAAGCCTAAAAAATGATCGAAACTGCTAGGCGCTTCTTATGAAGCATCAATATTTTCTTATTCGAAGCTATGTGAACTCAACGACCTCCTGTGACCTTTTTCCAAGCTACGGTCAACTGTTAAAGGCTTAGAAATTAACCTATCCAGACAAAATAACTGTCTGTGAATCAAAAGCTGAAGTCGAGTTACAAAGCTTGGTTGACCACACTGCGAGGAGGATTCTAAAACTTCAGCATGATGTTTTTGAAAGCGTTGGAAGTGATTGCTCTGATAACCTTATTTTAATTGGAAAATGGGGATTTGACGGCAGCACTGGACATTCAGAATACAAACAGAAAGTCTGCAATAAGGATTTGAGCGATTCTAATCTTTTTGTGACATCATATGTGCAAAAGAAACGACTCAATTAGCTGAAGACGAATAAAATTATTTCAAAGCTAAGATTGAAGTGTTGAATGCCACGCCATGTAATGTGTCCGGTAAAGAAATTAAAATTAAACACAGCTTGCAGTTGACCATGGTTAATGGGAAAATTTGTAGTGCCCTAAGTCACACGTCATCTTCTAAGTGCTACATATGTGAGGCGAAGCCGACAGAGATGAACGATTTGGAAAACTGTTTGAAAAAGAAGGTTCATGAATCACGCTTTGAGTTTGGATTGTCTCTATTACACTCCTATATTCGTTTTTTTGAATATTTTTGCATGTATCGCACAGACTCGACCTGAAGAGCTGGAGAGTTAATACTCCAGATGGAAAATTTGGAGAATATGCACTTGATACTGCCAGAAAGCTAATTAGCTTGTATCCATGGTACTATCTTCCACCATCCGTACCCAAATTTGTAGTTCATGCTCCAAATGTCATAAATTATACACTTGTGCCGATCGAAGAATTATCAGAAGAAGCTGCAGTCAAAAAATAAGGACATCAAAATGTTTAGAAGACAGCACACCAGGAAGACTTCTCGGATTGACACAAACACAGATTTGATGCACAGATTACTTCTGAGCTTAGATCCTTATGTTACTAGCCAAAGAAAGCTCCCACATTCAAAAAAATCAGTTTTATCAGCATCTGCATTTGAACTACTCCATGACTTCAATTAAATATATACTGTTATCATTTATTTTTTAAACTTTTTTTTTCTTTTGCTATAATTTGTATATTTGTTTATTATTATTGTTATGCTTTTTTCACGTAATTTACACATAATAATCCAAACTAGCGGATTAATATTGGTGGGCGGATAATAAACCACGCCTCTTCCTCTTAAAATAAAAAAGCAACGCGTTTGAAATTTGGTCCGATATTTTGTATGGTAGCTATAGGATATAGTCGGGCGATATGTCCATTTTTTTTTTTGCTATAATAAAAATATTTTTAAAGAATTTTGGGGAAAATTTCGAAACGATATAACAACTAGAAGTATTTTTGGCCACGGCTCCCATACAGGTCCAACCACTGTGCATTGGCGGGTTAATGTGCCGATGAGAAGGTGAAATAGTGAGACATTTTATATTCTGATCATCATCGCCTGGTACTGTTTCCAACTTGGCTACTGCTTGGTTTGTTGGTGCTGGACATGTTGAGCACACTTGGGTACGAATACTGATGTTTTCTCCGAAAAAAGTTACTGTCCACAGGTTTGGCCAACTCATATTCCCAAGCAGTCTTCTATGATAAAAAGGTGTTGCAGCCAGTCGACTTGCTGTAATGCCATACTGATCCAACAGGCAGTGAATGTATTTCTGTTGACAACCACCACCATCTCTGTGGATTTCTAGACCCAAAAAGTAGTTCAGCTTGCCTCCTTATTCTGACTTTCTTTGATGTACAAACACGGTTCGTTTCTGCTTCTTTAAAATTCAATACTCTGCAGGACCTCGTCTAACGTGCTGTTCCATGCCCGTTGTTTCAGCCAATTACGATTGTCAACAAAGTTAGAACGTTCTTTCTTATATATGTTCAGCATATGTTCATATTCATATATTTGCAGCGGGCAAATCTTAATTCTAAACTTAAATCTAAACAAGCTGAAATAGTTAAAAAAATATTACGATTTAAATTTTGTCTTGTTATTAAGGAAATAAGTCTTCCAAAAGGCAGCGTCAACACACATCTTCATCAAGTTCGGCATTTAAGTATGCGTTTAATATATCAACGTGATGCATATATGCAGCTGCTTTTCTACGGCTAAAGCGTTACTATAGTCTCATAGCGAATTACAGGAGAGTACGTTTCGCAGTAGCTTGTTTCCTTTAATGCGAAACACCCATTTGAGCCGACGGCCCTCTGCCCTTTCTGCAGTTCTGTTAATGACCAATTCCTGCTGGGGAATGCATTGCATTGACTTTTCGATTTGTTGCTTAGCCTGGCCAGACAGAGCTTCCTCCGCTGTGTTGGGAGTCTGGGCGTCTTAATTACTGGGCAGATTGCTGAGGATTTGAAACTCCTCTTTCTGTCTGCCAGGAATGCCCGTCCTAATTATTTTCGGCCTTCAGGACCCTGAAGGACTGCGAGTTAAATTTGTCGCCGTGGACTTCATGCCTTTCATCTTCCTGCTCACCAGGTTCACTTGCGCTGAAAAGTATATTCTCCTCTTAAGCCGCTGTGTAAAATCGCACCTTGCAGAGTGCTGCTGGGCTTCCAGGGTGATGTCCTCTGGATTTGGGAATCGTCCACCATCTTTGTCTACTTCAGAATGACACTAGAAGCGAATAATATTTGTATCGAAGTTGGATATTTAAGTAATATAATTTTTATTGGCAAACCGATTTAGCGTCGCTTGTGAACAGATGTGTTTACTCTTGTGCTCTGAGTTTTTGTCTTATTCAGTGATTTTTTGCGAGTGTCTTGTGCTTGTTTATTAACAAATCTTAGCCTAACAGTTGTGTTAGTGTTTTTGACTAGATCTCCCAGTAAACGGGTACGTGGGTATAGTTATTTTAACATTTCTATTAGATTTGTTTAATCTTCTTGCTTTGTTAGTGTAATTTTACACTCTCTAAAATTGCTAAAACTCTTTTATTCCTTCCTTCTCTCTTGCTCTATATTACAACTATAATTTACACTCTCTCTGAACCAGCCGAGCTTCTGGTAGACTTTTGGTGTGCTGTTCTCTTATTCTCTCTCTCTTGCTTGCTTTACATTGTAACTGTTCGTGCGTAAAGTTGTCAGTGTCCCACAACAACGCTCAGTCGATAGAAGATTTACTCTCTCGTGCTCCCTTACGTTTAAGTTAAAACGCGATATCGCGCTCTTAATTTTTTTGTGTTTTGTGCCGTTTTGAAATTTGAAACCAATGCCAAATTTACTTGAGACATTTTTCATATTTTATTTTATTTTTATTTCATTTCCTTTAAATGGCTTTTGTCTGCTCTAAGAAAAATTGTAATCTTTCGTCTTCAACTAAAGACCCTTTAATTTTCTGCTGGCTCTGCAAATCGATGATGCGCGTTAAATGCGCAGGATTTACTGGCAGAGTCAAAGACTTCATCGATCTGAATTCTAGTCTCATGTAGTCATGTGGATCCTACAAGGAAATGGTAGTTGAGATGAGCGGCTTTATGAAGCAGACTCGAGACAGCCTATTGGATGTCTCAGGTGCTTTTAAACAGCTCAGTGAGGGGTTCAATTCCGTTTGTGCCCAATTTAATAATAAAAAATTACTAACTGAGTCGCCTAAACGCAAAAAAGCCAGCTTAGCGGCAGTTAATACGATCATGGTCTCCACTCCAAATCCGAACTTGGTAGCTGCAGCTGTTTCTGTTGACACAGGGGTAGGTAAGTGAACCAACTGCGCCTATGGATACAGTTGATTCCGGTGGAGTCACTGTTTCTGGAAGTCTGGTGGTAAACAAATCTTTAGTGCTGACTACGGTGCCGACCGTACCTATAGGTACAGAAAGTACCGTTTCTGGCTCTCAGCCTAGTAAGGTTCAGTCTGCTGCTGGGGGACGTAAGAAACTGTCAGTTGTTCCACATAGGAAGCAATTATATGTTTCTAGATTCACCCAAGATACTACATCTGAGGATGTTTTGGAATTCATACGTGAAAAATTCCCATCCGAGAATATTTCAATTGAACAATCGATTTTACTTTTAAAATATTTGCTCCGCCTTATGTGTTTAAGGTACTACTTTTTGAAAGCTTTTGGCTTAATGATGATTTGGTAATAAATTTGATTTGGCGCTCTTGTTGTACCTGAAGACCGATATCATCCAACAAAGGAATTGACAATCTGCCTCCCCTGCGTTAATACCCTCTCTCCTTTAGTTCACATATAATGAGATGTTTTTAAGAATGAGACTATAATAAACTTAACGACATGATTTCTCAATATAATTGGACAGACTTGTACAATTGTATGGATATTGAAAGTGCCACTGAACTATTCTATAAAGTGTTAAATACTTTTTTTTTAATGAATGCGTTCCTGATAGGCTTCCTTCAAAGCTAAACAGGCCTCCTTGGTTTACCAATGCGCTTCATAGACTTAAAAACGTTATAGCAAACACTTGTAAAAAGTGTTTCAATGTTCTCCATAGTTATTGCTGTTCTATGTATTTAAGTCGATGTAAATTTGAATTTTCAAATGTACCAAAGCAGTTTTACAACTTTGTTAATGCCAAGCGTAAGTCATCGGCATTGCATTCAGCGGTACGTTTTAACTCAATGGAGGCGTTTACGGATTCTGAAGTTGCTGATTTATTTTCCGAGTTTTTCCAAACTACTTATAATTCGGCTGCTTGGTCAAATTCTAACTACACTAATCGCTTAAATATGGCAAATCGTATTTTTACCCATGTAATTACGGAAAGTTTTCTCTTAAGAGAATTAGCAACAACAACATCAACTTATTCTCCCGGTCCAGGTGGACTCCCTGGGTGTGTGTTTAAGTTTTGTGCGTCAACCATATGTAAACCGATTCTTAGTTTTTAATTTGTCTATTTCATCATCAGTTTTTCCTACTATCTGGAAGGACTCTTTTATCATTCCACTTCACAAAAAAAGTGCGAAGGCGGATGCCCAGAGTTATAGAGGTATTTCTAAATTGTCGGCAATTCCTAAAGCATTTGAACGTATTATCACTTCTCATTTGCAACATTTACAGTGGTGCTCATAGACTTAAGCCACTGACACTACCATAAACTGTTTTCTTAATAACTTTTTTGAACATATTTATTTCGGCCTGAAATTTTTGCATTTTGCAACACTGTTATTTAAGCATCTGATCACAGTAAAAAATGACAAGTAGGTGTTCGTATTTTCCAAAAAATTGACTAAATGTCAAAAAGGAGTATTGTGCTCTGCTCATATACTTAAGCCACCTTGAGCAAAAATCGTCAAACTTGTGTTTTTTCCGGAAAAGTTGTGCTAGTTATTTTCTAAACTAAAGTATTGAATACTAAATACGTTTCCGAAAACAATTTGACCGCTGTGGCTAAAAATAAGAATTCAAATTCGGCCGAAAGTAAGCTAATATGGGATATTACGAAAAAAAAACACAAATATTCTACAAATTTGTAAGACTTTACATTTTTCGCGTGGCCAAGTCAGAAATGCGATTGCATTTTATAAGAAACATGGAACCTGGAAAAGTCTTCCACGTGAAAAGCCCAGAAAAACCACTTTAAACGACGATAGACGGATTTCCAAAATCAGTAAAGCCGATCTGTTCTAGACTTGGACGCAAATCAGGGGTCAAATGGTGGCAGATTATGGCGTGAATGTGTCAACTCAGACCATAAGAAGACGGCTAAATGAATTTGGGTTATATGGACGCATTGCCTAAAAAAAACCATTGCTGTCAATTAAAAATGTTAAAAAGCGTCTTCAATTCGCCAGAGAGCATATTCAAAAAGGTCCCAATTTTTGGAACATGATTGTTTGGAGAGACGAATGCAAGTTTAATGTCTTTGGGAGTGATGGTAAACCATATGTACGACGTTCTCCCAACAAACAATTGGACCCCAAATACACGAAGAAGACTATTAAACATGGTGGGGCTTCGATTATGGTCTGGGGCTGTTTCACCGCATCGGGCGTAGGTCCCCTAGGGAAGATAGAAGGCATTATGAACGGCGAAATGGACAGGGACATCCTTGTTAACAATTTATCTGGAGAATATGCCGATAATTTGCCACTTGCCTGGATATTTCAACAGGAGAATCTATGTTTTGCAATGGCCACCGCAGAGCCCCGACTTTAACCCTATAGAGAACTTGTGGGGAATTGTTAAACAAGTCGTTGGCCAAAAAAAACCAGCAAATAAAAACGATTTGTGGCGAGTTTTGCAAGAAGAGTGGAAGAAAATCACCCATCAACAGTGCGCACGTCTTGTGGACTCAGTGCCAAAGCGTTGCTCCGCTCTTCTTAAGCAGAAAGGTCATCCCACTCAATATTGAAGTAAATTTATTAAAAGTATAAGGAATATTGGGAAAATTTTAACTTTTTCAACCAATATGTTCCAGGTGGCTTAAGTATGTGAGCAGGACATTTTGGAGATGGTCTCAGATTTTTTAAGTTTTTCGTTGAATATATATTTTTATAACTTGGTTATTCTTCTATTAGAACACTGATATATAGAACTAATGTGACACAAAAAATTGGAGCTGTGAAATAAAAACTTTTCTTAATTTTCGTTTAAATTTTTGGTTGAAGTCTTGTGGCTTAAGTATATGAGCACCACTGTATTTTCCTCACTAATATCACCGTGTCAGCATGGTTTTGTTAAGCGAAAATCGACCACCACCAACCTTCTTATATTGTCATCTTTTGTAATAAATAAATTTAAGAAAAAAATGCAGTCCAACGTTATTTATACAGATTTTAGTAAGGCCTTTGACTCTCTTCTCTTTTTCAAATTAAATCAGCTTGGGTTTTTATGTAATCTATTAACTTGGATTTCAAGTTATTTGAATGGTAGGACTCAGAGGGTTATATTCAAGAACGCTGCTTCAAAATTGATCTACGTGACATATGGAGTGCCTCAGGGTAGTCATTTGGGCCCTTTGCTGTTTATTTTGTTTATTAACGATCTTTCCTCTATCATAACACATTCTCGTGTACTAATGTATGCTGATGATGTTAAGCTTTGGTTATCATATAATGATAAAGCGTCAAGTTACAGTCAGATATTGATGGTTTTCAGGGATGGTTTGAGTACACCCTTTTAAATTTGAACGGCCTTAAATGCAACGTCATGACTTTTTATAGGGGTACTCCTACTTTTGTTAGTTACTCTCTTCAAAATACGCCACTCGACCGTATATATTCAGTTAATGACTTAGGCGTTCTTCTGGACCCAAAACTTAAATTTAACTGCCACTGCCATGTCAGCAAAGCCATGAGTGTTCTTGGGTTTATAAAGGGTTGGTCAAAAAAATTTGATGACCCTTACAACCAAATTATTATTTACCACCCTTGTCCGTCCTATTTTGGAATATAGTTCTTCGGTTTGGAGTCCACAATATCAAGTGCATATTGACCGTATTGAGTCGGTACAAAAAAAATTTCTTCTTTTTGCCCTTCGTAGTTTGAACTGGGATCAAAACATAAGGCTACCTTCCTATCAGAGTAGATTACTATTGCTTAATTTACCTACCCTTGCAAATCATAGAACAATGCTTGGTACTATTTTTATGCAAAATCTTATAAGAGGTGATATTGATTCTGTAGAACTTGTAAGCTGCCTATCTTTCAATGTTCCTGTTAGACTAACACGAAATTATTATCCCCTAAATTTGCCACGATGTACATCTAATTTTTGTCTGCACGAGCCCTTTCGCGTTCTATGTAATAATTATAACAACCTTTATCATTTAATTTGCACTTCAACTTCTATCCCGGTATTAAAAACTAATATTTTAACTCATTCAATTCATTCTTAGATGCTTCTTTTATTTTCATTTGTGTCCCGTCTCTATTTGTTTTTTGTATCTTCCTCGCGAACTCGTATTTTTTGCCCAAATTGATAAAAGGGCCCCGCGCGTAACAAGCACGCGCTTGGTGTCGTTGGGCCACTTGTTTGTACTGCTCGTAGTGCATCAACGCCCATCATATATAATACTTTGGGAAAAAAATTGAAACAAATCAAATTAAATTTTTTTAAAGAAAAAAAAAATCAATACAGACAGGTTTTCGCTCTCTATTAATGTCTGTAAGTTTAATACTTTTCAATACAAGAAACATCGAATAATTATGAAACTTTAATTTTAGTGAAGAAAAATTTTCCGTAAGACTTTGTTTAGAATCTGTAGTTTAGAGGCTAGGCCATGCAAAAACACTTAAGTTTAAACCGAATGGGCACACGCCTCAGCAATCTGCAAAAATTACAAATTGATTAGAAGGAAAAGCACAGCTTATCCTCGAATTACACTGACGAGCAAAACTGTAACACGAGTTCAATACTCCAACTTCAAAGGTCTGTATCTTCTTTTTAATTTATGCACGCTAAAAATCTTTGTCTTGTTTTGTTGGTACTACGTTTCAGAAAACTGTAAGCCATTTGATAATAGGAGTTAAAAATGCTAAAGCCTATGTATAGGGCAGCTTATATTAAGACAGAGGAGATGCTCTCTCTCGAGAACCCGAAAACGGGGGTTAAAAAGAGAGTTGCCTGCGAGCAACGAGTTAGTTCTAACCGAGAGTGCAAATAAAGAAGACGTGAAACGAGAAACTAAGTGCAAACTTAATCCTGATACAATCTCTGATGTCAGATAACGTAAAAAAAATCTATAATAACTTACATACAGAACTTTAACAAAATGTGAAATGGATATGCAAATTAGTGACGTGTCTGTGACTCAATTAAAACGGTGGCTGGAACTCCTTAATTTGCCGACAACTGGATCCAAAGCCGAACTTTTTCCGCGAGCTAGCAGTGTTCCGCCGGAAAGTCGGGGAGTCGTCCCGCAAGTCGATCAGGAAGTCGTAGAAATTGTAGACACGGTGACTACAGACTCGGAGGGCGAAAATATTGAGTCACAAGGTCCGAAGGAGCCGATTTGTGGCTTTAAAACCATGGACAAGTTGCGCTTGAAAATCGAGAAGGCCCAGAAATTTCTAGAATTTCTGCACCATCAAGTCGACAGCGTTAGTTCAGCCAGTGGCGCCAAAAGCAACAGCTCGCAGAATTTTACGATGTCGTAGGGAGGCCCAAGCAAGGGTTCGGAGAATTTAAAGAACGCGCGTGAACGAGATGGTGGGCCAGCAGCGGTTCGGAAAATTCCGAGATCGAGCAAGAACGAGATGACAAGGCAAGCAGCGGTTCGGAGAATTCCGAGAACGGGCAAGAACGAGATGGCATGGCAAGCAACAGTTTGGAGAATTCGGAGAACAGGCGAGAGCGAGTTGGCGAGCGAAGCAGCGGTTCTACAAACATGGTACAAGGAAATTTGACCTATCGGACACCCAGCGAAGAGTGTTGCTGATCAGCAAACTAAAAGGCAGCGCTTTGGAGTGGATGCATGCGGATCCCTCTCGTTTTGTTAAACCAACGAGTGAGTTGCTGCAGGAATTACAACTTGCTTTTGGTGATAACGAGTCGAAGCGCGTCTGTGGCAACCGAATGAAAAATTCGCGATATACTTCGAAGAGAAGAGCAGGCTGGCCCGAGATGTCAACATGGAGGAGGACGAGCTACTGGATGGACTTATTGTTGGCACTCCGACGATTAATTTACGCACGCAGGCCAAGTTACAGCGCTTTGAGAATCGTGGGAGGATGCTTAGAGCTTTCGCTGACATAATGCTGCCAACAAGGGCTGCTGGGAGCAACAAGATGCAGTCTTCGCAATCCGATCCGGCGAGCAAGGAGACGCGTTGCTACAACTGCAACGGGAAGGGGCATTGGGCTATGTATGTACCTTCCTCACGAACCGTATTTGCCCGAAATAAAAATGGGCCCGCGCGTAACAAGCACGTGCTTGGTGTCGTTAGGCCACTTGTTTGTACTGCTCGTAGTGCATCAACGTCCATCATATAAACTCGCCTTCAACAAATTTGACATATCGTCGCTCAATTAATTCTGCTCCCTGTGTCATTTAGGCGATAGACTTTTGCTGAAAATGAGTAACCGCCAAAAATCATGTTTTGCTTTACTGAAGGTAAACGCTTTTTTCACATCTCGAATGTTGTTTTTCCGTCTAGTGATTTTAATGGGCACCAATTTCTCATATAGGCATCTGTGCAAATGGCTGCAGCCCACAAAATTCATACATGTATGCATAAATAAGCAAACTTATTTCCATCTCTACGACGGTGCGGTTTGCCTATGCAGCGACATCGGTCTGCTGAGGTGTGTAGGTTACAGTCAATTGTTGTTTAATTCCGGAAAAATAAGAGCATTAAGAAAATCCGTAAATTCATTATTAATTACTCCTTACCATTATCGCATTTTGGCATTCTACATAGTTCTTAAGCTCATAATTCACACGCATTTTAACATGGATTTTTCTAGAATAGTAATCTATGAATGTAACGAAATAGAGGTTTCCGGCAAATGATTTCACATTAAGAGACCCGCAGACATCGGATTCAATCAATTCAAACACGCTTGTTAAAATCATGACTGTTCCTTGTGGGTGTGGCATCGCGCATATTTTCGAAATGTTGCATGTATCGCAGTTAATGTTAATTGGCATATGTTAATTATCCCAGTAGTTTCCGTAAAGGTGTTTATATAACTGCTGACATTATCACCAATGCTGCCGATCTATCCTATTTTATACTGTCTCAGCCGGAAGAAAGTCAAACATCCCTGATAATCACCATTAGGCAGATTTGGGCCCAAAAGTTGTTGATAAATTTGCTCCTTGCCTGCTGGACTGCCTAAAGCATGAATCTTTTGAAGCCTCCGGCATGCCATGTATGCACCAGAGCAGTGCTTAATATGCAACTCCTGTGTCGGCTTCAAGTTTAGGATCAGAGACTCCAACGCCTTCTGGTCAAAAATTTTCCAGGAGGCACTTTTCACATTATCTATAGATATATCCGCATTATACGCATTTATTTTAATTTCGTTAACAATTCATCAAAAAAATTTAACAATGTTTAAAGTTCCCGAGATAATGGATTGTTTCAGGGAAATAATAACGCACCACATCGTAGTTGATGGCTTAATCGTTATTATAGAACTGAACTCGGATTTGTACAGAGTACACACATATTAAGTTGTCAAAAAAAGTTTGAGGTATTTTTATTGAATTTTCAATTGTTCATAAAATAGGTTACAATAATGTGATTCAAGACAAATATGCGTTTTGTTCGATAATGCGTTCCCAACGAGATGCCAACTTCATAATGCCCCTCTTAAAGAAGCTCGATACCCTATTGGCAAAAAACTCGGAAAGCCAATTTTCACAGGACTCTCTTGTGGCCAACTTCAGACTACCAAGCGCGTTCGCCATGTACAGAAACAGGTGGTAATCACTTGGTTCGAGATCTGGACTATACTGTGGATGCAAAAGAACCTCTCGTCCGAGCTCCCGGAGCTGGCGCGTCCCCAAAGATGTGTGTGGCCTGGCGTTGTCCTGATAGAAGACAATTCGGTCTCTGTTGATCAAAGATGGCCTCTTCTGCATGAGTGGTGCCTTCAAGTGTGCCAGTTGTTGGCAGTACAGGTCCAAATTGAGCGTTTTGCCATAGGGGAGCAGCTCATAGGCCGATTTTGATGCGATTCAGAAGCGATTCGCATGCGTCGATACGGTCGAAGATGTTTTTTTGCGTCAATTCGTGTGACACCCACACATAGAGCTTCTTAGTGACTCCAAGCTTCTTCAAATGGTTTATATTTATGCCCAGCTCTTGCTGGGGCAGCGACAACTAGCGAAAATACCGTAAGACTTTTTTGACAAAATTATATATATATATATATATTTAAGTATTTGATACTTCTGAGGTAGACATTTTTTAAGTGTACCGTTCAATTTGAATTCCACTATTGTAGATGAGTTTCAATTATTCTTAAAAAAAAACAAAAATGTTTCACATCTGCATGGAGTGCGTATTTATCAGTTTTTCACCTTATCCTAAAACTTTTAAAAGTGAAAAAGATATTGATTTACGTCAAGGGCTGTAGTATTTAACTCTGCTGGAATTTTACCATCGATCCTTTAAAGAATGTCAAAAAAAGTCAGCCACTTTCTGCTTTTAAACATTCGAAAAATATTGATTTTTGGAAGTGACATTTAAAAAACGAATCGCACCCTAAACTTCCCTACATATTAATTTACGGTTTCCGAACACTGTTATATACAATTTCAACAAAAATGTAAAATCTGAAGCGGTGAAACAAGAAAGCACTTACTTAGAAAAAAAAATCCTTATACCATTAACTACATATATTTTTTCTGGTTGCTGTAAAGTTGGTAAACTAATTCCACTACCGAATTCTAACGTAGAGTCTACCCTATTTCCATTCTACCATTCTTGTCAAAGGAAATGGGCAAATTTATTTAAAACAAGGAAGAACGCTATAGTCGAGTACCTCGACTATCAGATACCCGTTACTCAGCTAAATGGAGATATGCAAGCAGCAAAGCGAGATTAAAATGCGCCACCTACCGGCGGTAGACAGATTTAAGCGTTATGGGCGTTAGAGTGGGCGTGGCAAATTTATTTTTGGATAAATCGATAGGTATTGACGACACCAATACATTTCAGTTAAAATTTTTTATGTAGCATGCAAATTGTGGGCGTCACAGGTTTTCGCGGTTTGTGGGCGTTTAAGTGGGCGTGGCAAACTTTTTTTTAGGTCAATCGATAGGTATTGATGAGAACAATACATTTTAGTTAAAATTTTTTATCTAGCATCAAAACTGTTGGAGTTACAGTTTTGGGCGGTTTGTGGGCGTTAGAGTGGGCGTGGCAGTCTACTGAAACAAACTTGCGCTGCGTAGGAAGCTCAGGAATCTGTACGCCAAATCTCAATAGCCTAGCTCTCATAGTTTCCGAGATCTCAGCGTTCATCCGGACAGACAGACGGACAGACGGACAGACGGACAGACGGACATGGCTAGATCGACTCGGCTAGTGATCCTGATCAAGAATATATATACTTTATGGGGTCGGAAACGCTTCCTTCTGCCTGTTACATACTTTCCGACGAATCTAGTATACCCTTTTACTCTACGAGTAACGGGTATAATTATAAGAACGACCTTCCCTTCTAATTGTGTTGTCCATTTGTACGCAGATGATGTCTAAATGTAAATTACTGTGCAATATCACTGATTGTATTAATGTTAGTAATAATATCCTTTTGAATGTCTGGCGCATTAAGAATTAAGATTTTTGCTAAACATCGAAGCTT
This sequence comes from Drosophila suzukii, assembly GCF_043229965.1. NCBI lineage: Eukaryota > Metazoa > Arthropoda > Insecta > Diptera > Drosophilidae > Drosophila > Drosophila suzukii. The sequence goes on along the minus strand of NW_027255896.1, from coordinate 6,081,603 downwards.
ACAGCTTGAACAAACTGAGATCGCGATCGATACTGGAACAATCTACCAATCTTATATAGCTGAACAATATTAAAGAACAAATGGAAGACTATTACATAATTTTTTTTTCAAATAAAAATAAATAGATTATATTTACTAAGTAGTCTACTTTAAATATACGAATGTTAAATATAAGTCCATATTCCTTTGTACTCTCAAATAAATTAATTGTGGCCAATGCTCTACCATATAAGAATATAATTTATCCATGCAAACATTTTCTATCGGGCAAGACATAGTGACTTAAAGAAGTTGAAAACAATCGTCCGCGATATTGCACTCGTGAAAAGATTGGCCACTGTGGCGACACTTCTTAAAGTCACGTACGCTGCAAAGGCACTTAGTAGATACCTAGATAATTGACTAATGGGAAAATATTTCTTAAGGCTTTTAGCATTATTTCTTTGACTCATAAGTTTTCATATATACTCGTGGGCATTTAAAGAATGCTGTCGTACCATTTTATTTATTTTCAGCTCCGTGATATGCGAAAATTCATTGTTTAATAAAAAACCGGTAAAGATTATCTTTATAATCAAAGTGAAGTACGAGTATATTAGAATGTTTGGTTTGTCCAGATTCCCATGCTTACGTAACGCCTTTCCCTATCTGAAACGTCGCTTCCTTCAACTTTTTTTAGACCATCTTCGACTTACCGTCTGTCCGTCCGTTCGTATAAACGCTGAGATCTTGCAAACTATATAAGCTGCAATGTTGGGTTAGGGATGCAGATTTTAGAGATTCTTGCACAGTAAAAGTTTATTTCAGCAGGGTGCCACGTCCAGTGGCAGCGCAGTGGCGTGGTGTGCAAACTTGGGAACAGTCGCTTGCTGCTTAAATATCTCCATTTCTTTTGCACTCCTTTTAGCAAAGTAACGACTATCTGATAGACAAGACCATCGACTATAACGTTCTTTCTTGTTAGCTTTGATCTATTGGGATAAGCACAAATTCCTTTATCAATTCACTTCACATTTCATTACAAGGACAGACGTTAAAAACAAAATTGCACTAGTCCGAACAAAACTCAAAACGAATTGACGCTTGAACACAGAGAAACATCGAACTTTGTTGTGAAAACAGATAGCTGAACAGGGACTGTAGGCCAGAAAACATACAGAACCAGATACATGACCTGCAGTCCCTTTCTATCATAATTTATAATTGCAAAAGTGATGCTGTTCCACACATATTATGTTTTTGTAGAATGTTTTCTATCGTGTTTCTATCACCTAAAGGTGACATATTAGAAATATATGTATTTGTTGTTATTGTAAAATGTCTTCTGTCAATAAATACTTGGGAGTACTTTATCGCGATAGATGTATATTTCGTTTCTAAAGCTAATTCTAGAATGAAAATTCTGTAAAATTAGCAGATTTTTTTCTTCAACTTTTTGAGAGGTAGTTGATTTTAATTTTCTTTCGAAAGTGCCATGAAATGGATGAATGCAGTGATAGCAGTGTCATCCGCTCATATTTTAAAAGATGTTTGGCCAAGCTGTCATTTTATAAGGTGGCAAACAAAAGTAAGTAGTTCAGTACTGTTTTAGAAAATTTGACGTTTTTGCATACATTATTAGTTAACCTCATTATGTCACTCCTCATCAAACCACAAAGCTTCCTTAGAAAAAGTATGCTTAAATTTACATAACATAATTCAAACTTTTGTAGAGGTGAAGATTACTTAAATGTAAGATGTGATCGACTAAAGATATGATGATATCTTGAATGCAAATCTGTGGAAGGGCATCTAAGCAAGTTGTTAATATGCATATAAATAAAATTTGCAAGTTTAAATTTGGTTTTAATTATAGCCAGAAAGAGGAGTAAGTATCGGATACTAAAAATTAAATGAACGAGATGTATCTAAATTACATTAATATTATAAGTTTAGTTAAGGGTTTCCGCTCAGGGGCATTAACTTTGTGTATTTTATACGCCTTATATACCGAACAGTTTCAGAATAAAAAGTTTTAAGACCTTTTTTAGTACGAACGGTCTTAAAATGGCAAGCATGAATCGTTCTTAAATCAAGACTGTACTTTATTTTAGCACGGTGTTTTTCCCTGAGTGTAACATGTACTTTTCGCACTCATGGCTGGGTCTTTCGGCGGTGATCATCTTCTCGCTGCAGTATGTGACCTCTTTGGTCTAAGGGAAAACTACAGAATAGTCATGATGACGCTGCACTCTACTTCGTTGTTGGACAATGCGAGTGCCCTGATGTGAATTACCGAGAAGGCTATCTTCGGCATCCGAAACCAGATTTTTAGCAAGTAACGACTATGTAGAATTCGGAGTTACTCTTACTTATAATTAGATCATAACATGTGCTAGGACATTTCAGCGAGTTCTCAAATCGTAACGTGTTTAACCTTATGAAGAACATTTGCTCTAAGCTGTTCAAATGTGTGTTATATATGCTTAAATAAAAAAATCCTTTGGGTAAGATTAAATAAAAGAAAACAAAGTCGTTTACTAAAAATTACTTTTTAATCCGAGTGGGGATCTATACCATCACCCGCGCATGGTGAACATAAAAAATGTAACTTTAATGCCATCGTTGATATCATATTTTTGACCTTTGCTTTGACGGATAGAAATTAGTGAAGTCAATCCAAATTTTTGCTTTTTTCAACATGGCAGAAAATGTTGCCGCTGGCGGACAGGGCCAAAAAAAAAAAGGAATGGGAAATTTGTCCTGCATGCAAATCGGCTTTACATAGGTATGGCCGTATATATTTGCAATATTCTTTTTTACTCTAAACAATTATTTATTTATTTATTTTATGGTATTTCTTTTTTGAACTTTTACAATACTGGTAGTGGTTGCAGTTCGGAGCAGAGGCCAGCGCCTAGTCATACGCGCATAGGTGTACGACGGCACCTGCAGCGGTTTTTTGCTTATCTTTGTCGCCTTCGTTCTTATACCACTAACGCTGCCGCTTATCTATTCAGCAACTACTTTGTAAGCCTACATATGTCTATATAAAGATCTTGGAGCCGAGCTTTTACACAGTCCATCTGCCGCTCCGAATAAACGCTATACATTTTAATATAACCTATTCGTGCGTTATTAATTATAAATATAAGGGTGGCATATTTGTTGTCTTCCCCATAAACATTTGGTGACCCCGACGTGAGCCGGTGCTAACACCGGCGCATTTCCTGAAGGGTTCCAGCTACACTAAGTTTCCTGAGCCTGACATTACTCATCTTCGCGAAGGCCGCCTCAGCAGATGGCAGCGGGTGACCCACTTGCAGCAACATTTCTGGAAAAGGTGGAGCAGCAAGTATTTGTCCCTACTTCAAGAGAGGAGCAAGTGGCGCGTCAAATCGTCTAACATCAAGGTTGGAAGCATAGTTTGCTGAAGGAGGACAACGTCCCACCCTTGAGAAGGCAGCTTGGGTGCATCCAGGAAGTCATACCCGGCGGGGACGGAATCATCAGAGTTGCTATGGTCCGTACAGCCGTCACCAAGTTAGCCGTTAAAGGTATACGGTGTTTTGTGCCTCTAACGCGGTCGGACATTTTATTTTCTCGTGATTGAAAAATGTCTGATACGGAAAACTCGGTTTGAGCTCAAAATGAATCCACAAGTGACGTTGACTACTACCGAGTCAAAGCCCAATCTAGTTTGCAGCAAATGAGCTCGATGAAATGTTATTTGAACGCTGATGCGGTTAATCAGTTTGACGAAGTTGATTTGTTGGCGCGAATGGAATGGATCAATTCCTTAAGCTAGGCATTTGATTCTGCGCAGACATCGTTGGAAAGACTGGATTTTGCAGAGATCTCGAGCGACCATCGTACTGAATTTGCCGAGGTTTTCATGGATGTGAGGCTTGGCTGTTCATCGCAAGTCACAATTGCCGGCTTCAACCGCTGCAAATTCAACATATATTGACATCACTAATAATGCGGATCTTTCTTTTCGATCTAGAAAGCCTCGGTTGCCAAATTTGGAAATTGCTCGTTTTCATGGCTCCTACTCTGAGTGGCTGGATTTTCTTGAGACTTTCACTACGGTCATCTGAAATGATGATGAGCTAGGCGACATTGAAAAATTACAATATTTGCGTTCGAGTTTGGGCGGCGTGGCTCTGGAAACCATACGCTCGCTCGAACCCTGGAATGCTAATTATGAAAAGGCTATGAATTTGCCGGTTATTCGATTTGATAATAAAGTTTTACACTTTCAGGCACACGTTCTGGCAATATCCGGTTTAAAGTGTGTCGAGAAGGGATCTTCGAAGTGTCTTCGGGAGCAATTCGAGCAATTCGAACCCTGGCCACTACGCAACAAATTTTGGATGGACTTTTAATTCACTTCATCACTCGGAAACTGGCTCAGAGGACGCGGGAAAAATGGGAAGAGGATTTGTCAATCACTGAGCTGTCTACCTGGGATGCTATGGAGTCGTTTTTGGAAAACAGGTGCAGGATGCTGGAAAACTTGGATCAAGCCTTGGTAAATCAAACACCGGCCCAGCATGTGGGAAAAAACTTGCACAGATATAACCAAAACACACTTATTGCTTCTGCTACTAACTCAAATCATTTGATACGATTATTTTGCCATGCACGGGATCATTATTTGCCAAAGTGTTCTCGATTTTTAAATTTGAGTCCGAATCTTCAATATAGGGAAGCAAAGAAGTTGCACCTTTGCCTCAACTGTTTGCGCAAGGGGCATAGTTTGCAGCAATGCAAGTCGACTCACTGCAAATATTGTCGCATTATTACACATGAACCATGACCCATCCGCAACATCCAAATCATTTTCATCTCCATCATGCGATCCATCCTCGAGCTCTCAGCCATTGCCATCTACTCTATCAGCATTAGTATCATGTTCGCATACATCATCGCATCCTGATCATCATTTACTAAGCCCTCCTCCTAAAACCTTAAATATTTTGCCGATCGACTACGTTTTGCTTCCAACTGCTATTATCTACGTTAGAAATAGAATTGGAGAATTTATGCCTTGCCGAGCAATTTTAGATTCGGCCTCCCAGCTAAACTTCATAACCTCTCGCTTAGCTAGCCAACTAAACTTGAATCATAGAAGATCGCAAACGATGATTTCTGGGATAGGAGTCTCTTCCATGATCTCTGATAGGGCTGTCGATATTGTTGTGCAATCACGGGATGCAAGCTATCGTGCGGCATTCACAGCGGTTGTGACTCACAGTATTACTGATTATTATCCCCATTTCAATATAAATGCAACATCATGGAGGATACCGCAAAACATTTCGCTCCCTGATCCTCATTTCAATCAATCACAACGAATTGACCTTTTACTCGGCGCTGAGTTGTTTGTTGTTGATAGGGTTTTGCCAACTCTTCAGAACACCAAACTTGGTTGCATAGTCCATGGAGGGTTATCATCGAACATGCCAACTCATAAATCGGTTTTACAAGCCAGCATCAAGGACCCAGCTGATCATTTCGATGAAACACTTTCCGCCATAGTAAAGCGATTTTGGGAAATTGAGAACTTCACTTCGTCTAAACCATCTTTATTGCCGAAAGACTTGCGATGTGAGCAACCTTTCACTGAAAATTGCACAAGACTTGAAAACGGCCAATACTCTGTTCGTCTCTTGTCCACTTCGATTCGAATTCTCTAGGTGATTCTTATTGCTTGGCTCGTCGTCGTTTCAAGAGTTTGGAAGCTAAACTAGATAGAAACCCAGCCCTGAAAGCTCAGTACTCAGCATTTTTGAGGGAGTATATCGATCTAGGTCACATGTCTCTTGTAACTAAGGAACCGTCAGAAACACAATTCTTTTTACCCCACCATTGCGTACATAAGCAGGAGAGCACGAGTACGAAGCTTCGTGTCGTTTTTGATGGATCTGCTAAAACAACTTCTGGTAGATTGTTAAATTGGACACGGTGACTTATGGAACCAAGCCAGCTGCCTTCTTGGCTATAAGGGCCATGCATCAACTCTCTTACGATTAGGAGGAATCATTTCCTATTGGAGCACAAATTATTCGTAGAAATTTCTATGTGGATGATTTAATATGTGGTGGGGACTCAGTTGAGGAGGTGAGAGAAATTCGTCGTCAGGTGAAGGAACTACTGTCGCGAGGCCACTTTCCAATTCGCAAATGGTGTTCGAATGAGTCAGCAGCCCTGGAAGGAGAGTTGGAATGCGACCAGAAGCAGTTAATCAAATTTCACGATGGATCGGATGTCGCCAAGGCATTGGGACTAGTCTGGGATCCATCTTCTGATCAACTCCTATTTCATTTTTCTCAACTGCCATACAATCAACGACCCACTAAGCGGGTTGCATTGTCAACGATTGCCAAATTCTATGATTCACTTGGTTTAATAACTCCTATTATCACAAAATCTAAGATTTTTCTGCAATCTCTATGGAGTGCGAACGTGGATTGGGATGATGCACTGCCAGAGCCCATTCTTTCGTCATTGGGGGACTTGACCTCACAGTTATCGGTCGTACAGAACTTAGAATTCCACGATTCGTACTGCAACTAAGGGCTTACGTTGAGTTGCATGGATTCTGCGATGCTAGTATGTCAGCTTATGGAGCGTGTTTATACTTGCGATCGGAGACCAATGGGGAATCGGAAGTCCATCTGCTCTGTGCCAAGTCAAGGGTAGCTCCATTGAAGGCCTTAACAATTCCAAGATTAGAACTTTCCGCAGCGCTTTTATTGGCTGAGCTAATCGTAAACGCCAAGAAAGCCATAGATTTCGATTGCACCTTTCATTGCTGGTCGGACTCGTCCATTGTGTTGGCGTGGATTCGGCGAAAATTCAGGAGATGACGAAAGACATGTCTTGGCATCACGTTCCTACAAACTTGAACCCGGCAGACGTCGTATCGCGAGGATGTACCCCAAGAGAATTATTGGAACATTCACTTTGGGCTAACGGGCCTTCATTCCTTCTGCAAAGCTCGTCAAATTGGCCGTCCCTGCTAGACTCAGAAAAGGATCTTCCAGAGCGATGTTCTGTGGCTCTAATTGGGGCCGTTTGCATTGACAGTTCATCAAACTGCAAATTCCTCAACTCTTTCGATAAGTTGCAGCGCGTATTTGCATACATTTATCGATTCATTTCAAATAGCAAGCCAAATCTGCGCCGTTAAAAGGTCGACTTTCGGTGGAGGAGATCAACACTTGAACTTTACTTCTTCTGAGGAGCATCCAACAGGTTAACTTGGCGAAGGAGTATGGATCTCTTAGCCAGGGCAAGCCGTTTCCTCAGAAAAACAATCTGGTTTCGCTTAGGCCTATACTCGGCTCCGATGGGTTACTTCGCGTGGGTAAAAGGCTTCAGAACGCAAACTTGGACTACGATACGAGGCATCCGATACTGTTGCCCAAGGACCATCCAGTCACCAAGGCGATAATCGTTTATTGTCATGAGAAATATTTGCATGGAGGATCGCAGGCGCTGCTTGCCGCATTACAGCAAAGGTACTGGCCGATTGGAGGCCGCAAGTTCGTCGCCAGCGTTATCAACAAATGCGTCCGATGTTTCCGAATGAAGCCTGTTACTTGGGAGCACGTCATGGGTAGCCTGCCAGCTAATAGAGTGCAGCCTAATCCAGCTTTTCATACCACAGGAGTGGACTTTTGTGGGCCATTCTATCATAAGGCAGGGGCCATAAGTAAGGCACCCCACAAGTGCTATATCGCCGTCTTTGTCTGCTTTTCCACAAAGGCTGCCCATTTGGAAGTGGTCCAGGATCTCACGACGGAGTAGTTCATCGCAGCGCTGAGGAGATTCATCAGCCTTAGAGGCAGTCCGCGTACCATTTGAAGCGACAGTGCTACAAACTTTGTCGGTGCAAAGAGTGAGCTTGCCGAGCTGAAAGAGCTCTTTTTGAGCGAGCAGCACACAGCATCGATATCTTTCGTCTGTTTAGCTGATGGGATCGATTGGAAGTTCATCCCTCCTTGTGCAATGCACTTCGGTGGTTTATGGGAGACTGCCGCGAATTTCGGCTACACCAAGAGCTTGACGAATCTAAGTCATGTTGAACCAATTGTGAGTCTGTCGCTATTTTAATAGACTTAAAAATTTTTAAATCATCTGCATACAGTAGACACTCTGAAGATAGGCAGAACCTCACATTATTAATGAAAATGATGGAAGACCAGAGGTTGCCAAATAGGAATCCGAGAATTTACCATTAATATTAACTATATAAATACGATGGTGTACATATGATTATATCTAATTTAGTAATGTCGAATGTATACTCAAGAGGTCCAGTTTTGCCAGTTGGGCACTTTGGCTAACTTTGTCAAATGCTTTCGCAAAATCAGTGTAAATAGCATCAACCTGAGCTCGCATATCAAAGGCATGAATGCAATAGTTGCTGAAAACGGCAAGATTAGTCGTGGTTGACTGACCTGCTACAAAACCATGATGAGAAGTGCTTATATATGTTTTTACAAGAAACGATAATTTATGGGCAACAATGCGTTTGAAGAGTGTAGCAATATTACTGATCTTTGCTATGGGCCTATATGTTATGTTATTCTTTGGCCCTGATTTGAAAATTGAAGTGACGGATGCGACCTTCCATCTATCCGCAAAGTGTCCACTAGAAAGTGATTTATCAAACAGAATTTTTAGTGGTACGCATAGCACCTCTATACAATGTTTCAAAAGGTAGGCCGGAGTCCCATCACAGTCTGGAGTGTAAGAACCATCAACGTCTTCCACAGCCCTATGAATATTCTCTTCTAGCACGGTTAAACTACCTAAATTCAGTAGAGGAGTGATCGCATTTAAGGTTTGAGAATCATTACAGGCTGCTGTTGGCTCAAAATTAGCTTTAAAATAAAAGGCAAAGAGATTTGCAGTTTCTGTATTTGAATGGAAAGATAAATTCCCTAGGAACATAGCAGATGGGACTGGAGAAGCGTTATTCTTGGGATTACTTTTTAGCCAGTTCTCCACACTCGCTATATACTGATTGTAAAGAAATTTATTTAGAAATTCAAATTCTCGTTTGTGCTGCAAGTGTCTATTCCAATCACCAGGATCTTGTGTAATTAAAAACTTTTTATAGAATTTGTTTCGAAGATTTTTAAGCTTTTTCAAACCAAGGCAACTTAAATGAACTGTGGACCCTTTCTCGAGCATTGTTCTTAATTATGATTAAAATAACAACTAAAAGAGTGTCATAACACGACTCCAAACTGACATGCGATAAAACTGACTCCCATTTAATGGCAGAGATTTCATTTCTGATGGCACAAGGGCTGGATTCATTGAAAATAAATGTAGGTGAATATTCAGCTGAAGGCGCAAAACTGTAAAAGTTTATACCTAGTTATACCTAGATGGATATTACAATTGCTTATTGGTGAATTACCTTGGACTAAAGAAAAGTTAATATCAGCGCTAACGAATACTATCTAAAATTGTATGTAAGTTATTGAATATATTATTGACTTGCATTAAGTCCATACTGAAAATATCATCGATGAAAAAAATCTCGTGTGGTTGATGTATGTTGCTTGGCAGTGAAGAGTGATGCTCCGGATCCTAAGACCAAAGGAGGGATGATAGATTAAAGTCGCCAATCACACAGCTAAGTTGATGGCCGTGCAGATTATTGTAGACGTCGGTGATGTTTTCCAGACAAGCCTTGTAAAGTTTATATGAACCATTCGGTTGTATGTATGACTCCACAATTTGCAGCGTTTCCGATTCTCCAATTATCGACACCGCAACTTGATCAAGAGGGGTATCTTCAATGAGAAGTCCAATTGGCAAGCAACGCAAATTGCAGCGAACAGCAACAATTACAACACCCCCTCTGGCACAGTGGGTTTTCGTGCTATCTCTGTCTTTGCGGAACACATGGTACAAATTGGAGTCGTAGAATTCATTTGAGTAAAAGTTTATGTTGAGCCAAGTTTGAACTAAAACTATAACACCAAACTCGCATTGGGATGTGGCAAGGTATACTTGCTCCGCCTTTGTCCGCACTCCAGAGATGTTTTGAAAATAAATTTTTAGTGGGGCCGTGTTCACAATAGCACGATCAACAACCTTCGGATTCGCATTTAAGGCATCATAGTCCAATGTTGTTGGCCCGCAGATCGCCTTCAGTAATGTAGTGATTTTAATACTAATTTTATCATGCAGACTAGGATCGATGCATTCCTGAAGCTTGCTAGATACTTTTAGTAAAGAGCAACTAGTTCTTAAGAGCGATGGCAATGTCGCCGTTAACAGAGCATATCTATCCAAGTTGGAACAAGTTTGCTGAAGGAGGACAACGTCCCACCCTTGAGATGGCAGCTTGGGTGCATCCAGGAAGTCATACCCGGCGGGGACGGAATCATCAGAGTTGCTATGGTCCGTACAGCCGTCACCAAGTTAGCCGTTAAAGGTATACGGTGTTTTGTGCCTCTAACGCGGTCGGACATTTTATTTTCTCGTGATTGAAAAATGTCTGATACGGAAAACTCGGTTTGGACTCAAAATAAATCCACAAGTGACGTTGACTACTACCGATTAAAGCCCAATCTAGTTTGCGGCAAATGAGCTCGATGAAATGTTATTTGAACGCTGATGCGGTTAATCAGTTTGACGAAGTTGATTTGTTGGCGCGAATGGAATGGATCAATTCCTTAAGCTAGGCATTTGGTTCTGCGCAGACATCGTTGGAAAGACTGGATTTTGCAGAGATCTCGAGCGACCATCGTACTGAATTTGCCGAGGTTTTCATTGATGTGAAGGCGAAACTTGCCGGCCTCAACCGCTGCAAATTCAACATCTATTTACATCACAAATAATGCGGATCTTTCTTTTCGATCTAGAAAGCCTCGGTTGCCAAATTTGGAAATTGCTCGTTTTCATGGCTCCTACTCTGAGTGGCTGGATTTTCTTGAGACTTTCACTACGGTCATCTGAAATGATGATGAGCTAGGCGACATTGAAAAATTACAATATTTGCGTTCGAGTTTGGGCGGCGTGGTTCTGGAAACCATAGGCTCGCTCGAACCCTCGAATGCTAAATATGAAAAGGATATGAATTTGCCGGTTATTCGATTTGATAATAAAGTTTTACACTTTCAGGCACACGTTCAGGCAATATCCGGTTTAAAGTGTGTCGAGAAGTGATCTTCGAAGTGCCTTCGGGAGCAATTCGAGCAATTCGAGCAATTCGAGCCCTGGCCACTACGCAACAAGTTTTGGATGGACTTTTAATTCACATCATCACTCGGAAACTGCATCAGAGGACGCGGGAAAAATGGGAAGAGGATTTGTCAATCACTGAGCTGTCTACCTGGGATGCTATGGAGTCGTTTTTGGAAAACAGGTGCAGGATGCTGGAAAACTTGGATCAAGTCTTGGTAAATCAAACACCGGGCCAGCATGTGGGAAAAAACTTGCACAAATATAACCAAAACACACTTATTGCTTCTGCTACTAACTCAAATCATTTGATATGTTTATTTTGCCACGCACGGGATCATTATTTGCCAAAGTGTTCTCGATTTTTAAATTTGAGTTCGAATCTTCGATATAGGGAAGCAAAGAAGTTGCACCTTTGCATCAACTGTTTGCGCAAGGGGCATAGTTTGCAGCAATGCAAGTCGACTCACTGCAAATATTGTCCCATTATTACACATGAACCATGACCACTCCGCAACATCCAACTCATTTTCATCTCCATCATGCGATCCATCCTCGAGCTCTCAGCCATTACCATCTACTTTATCAGCATTAGTATCATGTTCGCATACATCATCGCATCCTGATCATCATTTACTAAGCCCTCCTCCTAAAACCTTAAATATTTTGCCGATCGACTACGTTTTGCTTCCAACTGCTATTATCTACGTTAGAAATAGAATTGGAGAATTTATGCCTTGCCGAGCAATTTTAGATTCGGCCTCCCAGCTAAACTTCATAACCTCTCGCTTAGCTAGCCCACTAAACCTAAATCATAGAAGATCGCAAGCCTCGATTTCTGGGATAGGAGAATCTTCCATGATCTCTGATAAGGCTGTCGATATTCTTGTGCAATCACGGGATGCAAGCTATCGTGCGGCATTCACAGCGGTTGTGACTCACAGTATTACTGATTATCTGCCCCATTTCAATATAAATGCAACATCATGGATGATACCGCAAAACATTTCGCTCCCTGATCCTCATTTCAATCAATCACAACGAATTGACATTTTACTCGGCGCTGAGTTGTTTGTTGTTGATAGGGCTTTGCCAACTCTTCAGAACACCAAACTTGGTTGGATAGTCCATGGAGGGTTATCATCGAACATGCCAACTCATAAATCGGTTTTACAAGCCAGCATCAAGGACCCAGCTGATCATTTCGATGAAAGCGATTTTGGGAAATTGAGAACTTCACTTCGTCTAAACCATCTTTATTGCCGAAAGACTTGCGATGTGAGCAACCTTTCACTGAAAATTGCACAAGACTTGGAAACGGCCAATACTCTGTTCGCCTCTTGTCCACTTCGATTCGAATTCTCTAGGTGATTCTTATTGCTTGACTCGTCGTCGTTTCAAGAGTTTGGAAGCTAAACTAGATAGAAACCCAGCCCTGAAAGCTCAGTACTCAGCATTTTTGAGGGAGTATATCGATCTAGGTCACATGTCTCTTGTAACTAAGGAACCGTCAGAAACACAATTGTTTTTACCCCACCATTGCGTACATAAGCAGGAGAGCACGAGTACGAAGCTTCCTTATTTCTAATTGTGCTATTTATTCGACCTGGCATACTTTCTACCAAATTTTGTATGATTTCTTTTGGAATAGCTCTCCATTCTTGATGGACTCGTTGCCACAACTCGTGCTGGTTTGCTGGTACCGATTCGTAGAGTCCCAACCAATTTCACTATTGACCACAAATTTTCGATAGGATTGAGATCGGGACTCTGTGCTGGCCACTCCATTAACTTAAAATTATTGCTTTGCGATCCATTCTTTAACGATTTTGGACGTGTGTTTTGGATCGCAATCTTGTTGCAATGTGATGTCACTCTCCTTATATGCACATTTGTCAACAAAATCGCAAAGATGGGTCTGCAAAATATCTAGATAGTCCTCCTTCTTCCTAATTCCATCTATTTTCTTAATTGGTCCAACGCTCCACCAAGTAAAACAGCTCCAGTCCATGACATTTCTTCCCCCATGTTTCACAGTTTCTTGTACGTGACTTTTCTGCAACGACTCTTCAGGCTTCTTCCAACAATATTGTTTATCATCCGACTGGTATCGATTGAATTTAGATTCATCAGACCATATAACTCATTTCCAGTCATCCAGTTTCCAATTTTTATGCGCCCTAGCAAATTTTAATCGCGCTTTTATATTTTTATCGGACAAGGCCGGTTTCTTCTTTTTCACTTCTGAGGCGTATCCAATGCGCCCAAGTGCTCGACACGCTGTCCACTGGCTGACGGGCTTCCCTATGGCTACGGATGCATCCTTGGGCTTACAATTTTTCTCATTTTTAATTTTTTGCATCATAAGCCTTGAATCTGAATCAGTCAAAATTCGACGTGGAGCACTTCTTTGTACCTTGGGTACCGCGTTGCGCCTTCTATTTCGATTTCTAGCTTTTTGGATATTATTCGTGTCGAGCATCCATTTTCAGGTAGGTTTACTACTAAATCTTTAACGTCTCTTGACAATTTCTTCTTCTTTTTTTTTATTTTTAATACAAAAGAGCAAAAACACGTGAGATTTCGTACGTTTTTAGTTAAAATCATTCATAAAGCACTTCAAAACAGAACTTCTCAAAAACAAACGGTAAAATTCTGTAATTAAGCTTTCAGTTGAATCAGCTGTGCTGTTGAAAAGTTCAAATTGAGCATAACTGAGTATAAGGAATGTGCCGAAAAGAAACTGCACACTTTCTTTCTACTATAACTTTCATGTTTTTTATTCGATTTCAATTTTTCTTTTTGTTTTTTTTAAAGCAAAACTTAAACGTTCAATTTTTATAAACAGAATTTAAAAAAAATTAACATCTTATTTTTGAGCGAATTTTTTGTTTAACTCCTCTCATCAGGTTCTGCACACCCTCCTTGGTGACCTTGCCGGCTGCACGCATCCAGTTTTTTTTCATGTCTATGTTGTTTTGGGAGAGACTACCATTTTTTAATAAATTTCGCTTAACGATGGCCCAATATCTCTCAATGGGACGCAGCTCTGGGCAATTTGGTGGGTTCTCCTCTTTTGAAACAAACTTGATGTTTTCCGCCTCAAGGAGCGCCAATGTTGACCGGGCATAGTGCGCTGACGCTAAGTCTGGCCAAAATATTGTCGACACGTTGTGCTTTCGATAGAATGGTATTAAACGTTTTTTAATGCACTCTCTTTGATAAACGTCAGCGTTAATTGTGCCTTTTGTAAAAAATGGGCTGGTTTTTAAGCCACAGGTGCAAATTGCCTGCCATATCAGGACTTTCTCCCCAAATTTGTCCACTTCTATTTTGGTGACCGAGTCGTCAACTGTTTCACCTTTGGCTTTTGTGTAAAATTGGGGGCCTGGTAAAGTTTTGGAGTCCAATTTTACATATGTTTCATCGTCCATTACAACGCATTCCACTGCATCAGTGAGCAAGCGATCATAAAGTCTGCGCACTCTCGTTTTGCCGACGTTTTGTTGACGCAGACTTTTTTTTGGAACTTTTTGTTTTTTATACGTCTTTAGTCCATGCCGTTGTTTTATGCGTTGAACCATACTTGTACTCGTACGCGTTTTTTTGGCCAAATCTCGAACTGACATCGTGGGATTTTTGTGAATTAAGGCCAGCACCTTCTTATCGACGCTGGCATCCCTTGGACCTTTTTTTCTACCAGTCTTTGGCAAATCTTTTAGAGAGCATGTCTCCCCAAACTTGATTATAATATTTTTAACACTATTAACACTAACTTTGTAGCGTTTTGCCAAATTTCGGTACGAAACACCGTTTTCTGTACAGTAATTGTGCACAATTTTTTGGCGAACATGCTCTTCAATTCGAGGCATTGCGAAATGTGCAAAACGAATAGTGAAAAGAGAACATGCAAACAACGCAGAATTAATAGAGCTTTCTAACGGTGCATCGCATGGCATGATCGAAAGCTCCCACTGAGAGCTTTTGACAATTGAAAGTGTGCAGTTTCTTTTCGGCACATTCCTTATATGTATGAGTTTATTTGGTTTTTTATTTCTTAATGAGACCAATTAGTTTATTTTGTTATATTTTGTATAAGAATTTGTTATTAAGTATTCAAAGAATAAACACAAAAAATTTGTCTTCATTTACTTTACTAACAACTTTTTTATGCGGGCCCAAAGTCAATAGTTGCAAACATGTACTCAGACTTGAACGCCACTGTATATGCAAGATGTACCGTTGCATGCGTGTTTCGTACTCGGATGATTTTTTGCAATGCATCGTTTGGAGAGAGAGCTCTACGGAGTTGAGTGTTGCACGGTGACTTATGGAACCAAGCCAGCTGCCTTCTTGGCTATAAGGGCCATGCATCAACTCTCTTACGATTAGGAGGAATCATTTCCTATTGGAGCACAAATTGTTCGTAGAAATTTCTATGTGGATGATTTAATATATGGTGGGGAATCAGTTGAGGAGGTGAGAGAAATTCGTCGTCAGGCGAAGGAACTACTGTCGCGAGGGCACTTTCCAATCCGCAAATGGTGTTCGAATGAGTCAGCAGCCCTGGAAGGAGAGTCTGAATGCGACAAGGAGCAGCTAATTAAATTTCACGATGGACCGGATGTCGCCAAGGCATTGCGACTAGTCTGGGATCCATCTTCTGATCAACTCCTTATTCATTTTTCTTAACTGTCAACCAATCAACGACCCACTAAGCGGGTTGCATTGTCAACGATTGCCAAATTCTATGATCCACTCGGTTTATTAACTCCAATTATCACAAAATCTAAGATTTTTCTGCAATCTCTATGGAGTGCGAACGTGGATTGGGACTGCCAGAGCCCATTCGTTGGTCATGGGGGGAGTTGACCTCACAGTTATCGGTCGTACAAAACTTCAAATTTCTACGATTCGTACTGAGTTGAGTTGCATGGATTCTGCGATGCTAGCATGTCAGCTTATGCACCGTGTCTATACTTGCGATCGGTGACCAATGGAGAATCGAAAGTCCATCTGCTCTGTGCCAAGTCAAGGGTAGCTCTATTGAAGGCCTTAACAATTCCATTCCTTTTATTGGCTGAGCTAATCGTAAACGCCAAGGAAGCCATAGATTCCGATTGCACCTTTCATTGCTGGTCGTACTCGTCTATCGTGTTGGCGTGGATTCGGCAACCTCCGAGAGAGTTTAACGTTTAACAGAATCGCGAAAATTCAGGAGATGACGAAAGACATGACTTGGCATCACGTTTCTACAAACTTGAACCCGGCAGTCGTCGTATCGCGAGGATGTACCCCAAGAGAATTGTTGGAACATTCCCTTTGGGCTAACGGGCCTCCATTCCTTCTGCAAAGCTCGTCGAATTGGCCGTCCCTGCTAGACTCAGTAAAGGATCTTCCAGAGCGCCGTTCTGTGGCTCTAATTGGTTCCGTTTGCATAGACAGTTCATCAAACTGCAAATTCCTCAACTCTTTCGATAAGTTGCAGCGCGTATTTGCATACATTTATCGGTTCATTTCAAATTGCAGAGCCAAGTCTGCGCCGTTAAAAGGTCGTCTTTCGGTGAAGGATCTCAACTCTGGAACTGTACTTCTTTTGATGAGCATCCAACAGGTTAACTTGGCGAAGGAGTATGGATCTCTTAGCCAGGGCAAGCCGTTTCCACAGAAAAGCATGCTGGCTTCGCTTGAGGGTGGAAGGCTTCAGAACGCAAACTTGGACTACGATACGAGGCATCCGATACTGTTGCCGAAGGATCATCCAGTCACCAAGGCGATCATCGTTTATTATCATGAGAAATATTGGAGGATCGCAAGTTCGTCGCCAGCGTTATCAACAAATGCGTCTGATGTTTCCGAATGAAGCCTGTTACTTGGGAGCACGTCATGGGTAGCCT